>NW_017304949.1:394708-430264 GCF_001594115.1 Trachymyrmex septentrionalis
ATATATATATATATATATATATAATAATTCACATTGAATTAGTTAAAAAAGCATTAAAAATCTAGTTTCGACCGTTATAGGCTTGAATATTCTTACAATTAGTATTTATTACGTTACGGTCTTAATAAAATCATTTATTATTGTTTATATACGCTGTCTGAAAAAGGCATCATTGTTCCTACATATACCGATTATTGCGAAGAATACTATTAGACCTCGATGATCTAATGGCTTAGGACGCTCGTACAGAATACAATAGATCTGGATTCAAGTTCCGGCCGACATAATATTTTTTGTAATTTTATTTAAAGTTTTCAGCATTAACAGCATATCCTTCTAATATGATATCGGATTGAACATCAAAATTTGCTTGTCAATTTAATTTAATTAATTTTGTGATATTATTCCAATAATTTAATTGCGTTTGTAAGTCCGAAAAATCAATTCGGCGCGCAGTTTAAATAGTTACAAATATGGTATATATGCATGTACATATATGTATGTGTACAATTCACATTGAATTATTTAAAAAAACATTAATAAATATCTAGCTTCGACGTTTGTTACATGCTTGAACATTCTTACTTATAATTAGTAAATATTTTTAATTTTAATTATGATATCTTATTAAATATTTTCATAAATTTTATTACAATACAATAAATATTTTATAATATTTATAATAAGTATTTATGACTTGTACAATCTAAGACTACAAAAATATTTACAAAATATTCAAAATAAATCTTACAAATATTTTGTAAATATTTTATAAATATTATGTACTGGATCTTAACTATTCTTTGGTCATCAATGCTATTATTTATTTAAACTATTTTTAACAATTATTACTTATTTACAGCGACTACATCCATCTATCCCAAAATAAAGCAAATGAAAAATAAAGCCTTGAGCAAAAGTAGTTCTCTTGATTCTCCTAATAGCATAATAAGAAACTTGAAAAACAAATATCTCTATGGACTGCAAATATAAAAAAATGCAGATAAAAATAAATAAAAGCAAAAGTATGCTTAGATTCTAATATTTATATTCCCGTTTATAATTTATATAGATAAAAATATACATACACATGCGCGCGCGCGCGCGCACACACGCACGCTCGCATGCACGCACGCACGCACGCATATATATATGTCTGATATAATAAAAGGTTAAAATTAAAATTTTAATTCATAATTTGTACAACCATTTAATTGATGTAACATATTCATCATATATTAAATTAACACAAAAATTTGAGTGAACCACCATGCGATTTACGTTAAATTTGACATATTTTTTTCCAACGATGTATGGATTTTATGGATCATTAATATATCATTAATGCTTTGTATGCATTATTGATTTTCAGGTGAACGAACTAATTCAACAATTTATCGTGAAAAAGATGCAACCTAATCTTTGGTTGAGAATCCATATTTTATAGAATTAATTGAAGAATTAATGTAATAATAAATATAAATAAGACATTAAGCTGAGCGTTAGGAGTCGGCGCCAGATTTTATGTTGCGCAATAATTAATCAATATTAACAAATAAATTTAATTTGTACGCGCGGTTCAGCTCACGCTTTGAGCCATCTTCAGCAAGGTAGATCTTAAAAATTACCGCTTATCGCACTAAATATAGTGTCGAACTGTACGAGTATTTCGCAAAATCGCAGTTCTGACTTCCCAGTATGCAATTCCAGTGGAAATGCGGTGAGAAACGAATCATCTTCAACATTATCTGATGTTGTACCAACCAGTTGCAAAGTTGAGTGGAGCAGATAGTGAATCTCAAGCTATTAATTGTAACAAAAGTTTAGAAAAAATGGAAAATTGATTTTTTTTATGTGTAATGGCAAATTACATAACTAAGATAAAATGAACAAAAAAAAATAGAATAAAGTTTACAGCGTGAGCATCCAAAGCGGATAGACCTCATGTCTACGAATACATTATACTTACGCTACTAAACATCAAACGGCATTTGGACTGCGCGCGGGGTAATGAGGTGAGAAGAATAGCGAAAGGCAGAGCCGAGTCGAAAATCGACCGAGAAGTACAAATCGTGCCGAATTAAACGTCCTGAAGTAAACATCTTAACAATTGATTTTGAAAGCAACCTGAGTGGTGAATCTAAAATTAATCTTTCTAGGCAATTTCGGTATATTGCTCACACATTAAATTTACTCGCATTTCATGATTCATTAAAAACTTAGAATGATTAATCTTATTGTAAAATATAGTTTTTGAAAGGTGAACCGATATTTGAAATTTAGTCAGCCAGTCGACAAAAGCAGCCGGTATATTCTATGAGATTTGTAAATGTTGTAAAACGAGATAAAACAGTTTTTATAATAACATTAAAATCATATTAAACAATTAAATATAAAAAAAGTTTAGAAGTTTGTGAAAATTTAGAAAAATCCAAATTTACAGATTGTCAAATCTTTTTTATGGAAGAATATATAAATCATGGAACCTATTGCTTCTGCGCTTGACTTCCTACAAGGTGATAAGAATTCTTGTTTTGGTCATGTATTGCCTGTTCTCCTTCAAATGAAATAACTTGAAAAATTGAAATGAAAAAACTTTGAACATTTACGTTTTTATAAAATTTTATGCAACACTTTATCGATGGCTCTGGACAAACAATTTAAGAGTATAATTGACTTGACAAATACAAAAAATAGTCGATATTATATACCAGCAACTATTTCCATCCCAAAATTCAAATTAAAATAGCTTACAATGTCCGATTATTCAAATTCAAAACAATTATGTAAAAATGTATTATTAGAGGAAGCAGACTCTTTTCTTTGTAAAGACAAGTAATGTAGAAAAGTCTTCATCAGAATTACGCTGCCAAAATATAAAATTTCAAATTTTGTGCCCCCGCCGTTCCTTCGGAAACTATTCCCGCTCCCTTAGGTCAATGGTAAAGTACACTATTCGCCATGAGTTTCCGAAGGAACGACGGAAGCATAAAATCTGACACTTCATATTTTAGTGGCACAAATTATAACGCTTATATTGAAAGTAACGATTGATTCTATTCGTGGCGAAGGGTATTTTGCTCTTGAACCTAATAGTGTGCAATTCAGTTAGAAGTTGGTACTTGAGAAATGTATCAATATGTTAACTTTTTTGGTAGCACAAATTAGCACAAAATCAGTACTACTCGAATCTAATTTTATTTTTCTTTTTTCTTTTTTTTTTTGTGGTCCTGCTTGATGTTAAGCTATCAATGCCACACGTTTCTTCTAAACGGCATATGATACAAAATTGTTTTTTATAGCATAAATTAGCACAAAATGAGCACTAAATAGTTCAAAAGGTCTGTTTCGATTCTCCTCATTTGGTCCTGCTGGCTTGACAGAGATAAAGTACAATGCTCAATATTTATCTGATAAGTCCAAAGACTTAAATAGTTCGGATAAAAATCCATTTATAAAAATGATATTTATGAAGTACGTTTTTACCGAGCTCCGCATCTGTTGAACATATATTTAATACAGGGCAACAAATTTCAACACCGCGACAAAATAATTTATCCGGCAAAAATTTTGAATATTTAATTTTTGTAAAACACAATAAATAATTATGTAAAATTAATAATGAAAAATGTTTACAAAGAGCTGGCACAGGATCTAAGTGTGAAAGTAAATTTATTAGAATGATAATAACATAAAAGAAAAATCGTAAATGTATCGACCTTTATTTTTTAGGTTATCATAAATGTCAATAAATATTGTAGATTAATCAAAAAAAATTAATTAATGGCTTTATAAGTGTTACTTCATTTTATTTTATATGTTAAACTTACTTGCATAGAATATTTATGTATGTGCATATAAAATATACATATAATAAATGAATATTACGTACAGATACATGAAATACATAGATCATACGTAACATGCAAGTCATTTTGACGTCAAAATAACGTCATTTTGTTGTCGAAATACAATTTATTCTGAAATTTTATGTTAAAAATGAAAGTACCTACTAAACTTAGGTACTTTTAAGGTACATTTAGGATACCTGTACCTGTACATAAGTATTTTACTTTTTTAGTACCTGTACCTCGGTACATTTTTTCTAGAGTACCTGTACCTAAGTATTGAAAATAGGAGTACCTTGAACAACAGGCAACATTGTATGAAAATATAATATTAGGTTAAGTAAAAAGTCATCGCGTTTTTTTAAAAGACATCTATCAGTAAAAACCGCAATTACTTTCTTACCAACAATATAAATATATCTTAATAGAGTAAAGTTTCAGCTTTAAAAATCTCTTTTTTAAATTATACGATAACAATTATACGATAACAATTTTTAATGGAGTTATGAGCAATTAAAGTCAAAATAATTCTTTTATTTAATCCGCGATAACTCAGTAATCAAAAGTCGTAGGAATATTTAAAAAAAACGATTTTGTAGGGAATGTATCAAGCTTTCACGATAGGTAATCGAAAATTTTCTCAAATTCGTTTTGGACACGTTACAAATCCACAAAGTGAGAAGAAAATTTTTCGTCTTTTTCAGCTCGTAGTTTTTGGTATGTAAAAATTATCAAACTCATATAAACTTAAAAAATGTGATAAGCTTTTAAAAGTAGAGATTTCAAGCTTTAAAACCCTTTTTTTAAATTTGAATTTCATTCATTATTGACGAAGATATTGTATATACAACTTTGAGCTAAAAAATACGCGATGACTTTTTACTCAATCTAATATTTCCTGAAAATCTTAATAACTTTTTTTCCAAAAGAAGCTTTTTTTTTAACTTTTTATACACGTTTAGGCACGTTCTGGGAGATATTGATAGGGAACCTTGATAGGGAACAATTTAAAAATCGCTCTTGTAAAAAAAGTTATTAAAAAATTAACTTCGGAAAGAGAAGTTTCCGTCTATCTCTGAAATTTATTTGTTAATAACTTGATTTCTAAAAAGGGTTTCAAAACTGTACAGATGCCTTCCTAATACCTTCTACGTATATAAAAAGTAACGTATATAAAAAGTTTAAAGAGAAGGCTCCTCTTGAAAAAAAAGTTATTAACAGATTTCCAGAAAATATTATATTTTCATATTATACCATCTTTAAGCCTTAGAACGTTATGTTTTTTACCGTATTATTTTTTTACTGAACCTGTTTATATCGCTTTGTAGGATTATTCTCAAATGGCGCATATTGTTTGTTTTGATGTAATCTGTTTAGAACAATTTTTTGCGCAGTAGCACTCTCAGCGAGAATATCGATGAGCACTACTGATCAAGTGTTGCGCGCACGACTGCTAAGTCCGCTGCTTATCTTCAGCGCTATATCGAAACAGCTTCTTAGCATATGGGAGTTCAGGAATAAAGTACCAGTAAAAAATTTATTGCTCGCTTAAAGGTGCAGAGATGTGAGAATTTTTTGTTCTCAAGGTACGCAAGTTACGAATTTGTTGTAAAAAGTAAGTTATTTTTTTCTTAAATTGTTTAATGTATATACATCTGTACTCTTTTCCCGGATATATACTTTTGCCGAAATAATCGCAATTTAAATGTTAAAATAATTTCTTCTCGCAATTATTTCGGCTGTAATTATATGTATCTTTTGTTTATTAATTCTCTTTGTAATTTTTATTTTAACATCCGACTAGCAGTTTTAGTTTGTAAGACTTTCATTTTTGTCATCTTTTTGTGTACTGATGATGGTCAAATCTTGACCGAAACGTCTACTTATTTATTTGGAATTTTAAATATATGACTTGTTTAACATCTATTGCTGTGGCTGTATGCTCTTTATTATTTATATTTTGTAATTGTTTAGCCACTTTCAAACATTTTATTTTTAATAATTATTATGTATTTGTAATGAAATTGTTAGGTATTATATCATATTAAAGCCAGTTTTTTTTGCTAATACTAAATACATACTTTCATGTTCTTAAGATTTTTAAGCCTTAATTACATCTCATTTTAGAGTCTTAATTTATATGTCTGAGTCCAAATCACCCATGGCGTTTTTGATTGGCTCTGTAATTATCACAAATCTCAATAAAAAATTTTTTTTCTAATAAAACGCCAGAATGTATAGAATCAAAATATCAAAACATAGAAAGGTTTTGATAATAATTGAAAAAGTTATGCCAAAAAACAATTCGTGAAAAAATGCAATAATCAATTTTTTTTCAACAAATCATATCTTTATAGTAAAAAAAAGGTATAGGTAAAAATAAGTAGTGTTATGAAAAGAGAAAAATGTGAACTTTAAGAAAAAAATATGTTAATATGAAAAAAATATATATTATATTGATTCATTCCAAAAAGTATAATTATTTGTATGAGTATAATGGAAGCATTTTTAAGTCAATTTAAATTAATATTAACTTCAGTTCATATAATATTAACTGAAGTTCATTCTTGGGAATCGATACAGAACGTTATTATCAGATAATGACAATTTGGATAAAACAACATGATGATTGCTTTAAAACATTTGTAAAAATGGACGAAAATTATGCTTATCCTCTCTGAGAGTCAATAAATAATCAGTCAATAAAAAAAAAGTGACAAAAGGCACGTGAAGTGTTTTTATTCAATGCGCATGTGTAGCTTATTTTCACTTACACATACCTTTATCACTTTTTGCGATCAGAAGGGATAAGCACAGTTTTCGTTCATTTTTACAAATGTTTTAAAGCAATCTCATCATTTTGTTTTATCTAAATTGTCTTTATTTATAAAGTATGTAAAAATTAACGTGTCATTTCTCGCTTCTAACGTCATGATTCAATATGGCTGTGGTGACTACTCTTAAGTAGAATAAGCTGATTTAATTTATATTGAAGAAGACAGTGAGTCAAAAAAGTCTAATATATAGACTGTGAGTCTATATATTATTTAGTACGTTACCTTAATATTAAACAATTACTATCAAACATCATTGTATGCTCGTTTATTTAGTCGTTTTTGTAATTAAATTATTTTGCAATGAAAATATTTTATATTAAATACATAATAATTTCGACATATTTACGATTTTATAATTACGAGAAAATAGAGTGATCTTTTCATCAAGAAGTCTTTCTCGCAAAAATATTTTTTTTGACAATAAATATTTGTTTTAATTATAAGAGGACAACACATGTGCTTAAATACAGCACTAATAAACAGACACTTACTAAAAACGAATCTTTATTTTCGGCCAAAATCTACCTTTGAAAAGCTGATCACTCATTTTCAAAATTTTGAAAAAATAAGCAGAGTTCTGGTTGCCTCTCGAAGAGTTCTAGAATTCTGTATCAATTTTAGAAAAAATTCTGTCGAATTTTTCTAACAAAATTTTTTTTTTTTTTAGGAAAAAATTTTTGTTTAGATTTTGGCCATTCTATTATGAGTTCTGATAGCCCCCCCAAAAATTCTAAAGATTATCCTTGATAATCGATGCGCTAAAACCAATATCTAAAAAGTTCTAGAACTTTGAAGTTTCAATTTTTGAATTTTTCTAATTGTAGACCACGCAGGTCAAAATTTTTTTTCAAAAATCCGGCATTTTATTGAGAGTTCTGATAGCTCTCCGAAGAGTTCTAACGATTATCCCTAATAATGCAATAGCTGAAACCGCAAACAAAAAAATTCTAGCGCTTCCAAATAGAAAAATTCGAAATCTGACACTTCAAAGCTCTAAAACTTTTTAGATATTGGTTTTAGCGCATCGGTTATTAAGGATAATCATTACTTCTAGAACTCTTCAGGGAACTACCAGAACTCTCAATAAAATGACGGATTTCCGAAAAAGAATTTTTATGTGAACTTGAAAAATTCAAAAGTTGAAACTTCAAAGTACTAGAACTTTTTAGATATTAGTTTCAGCGCATCGGTTATTGCTAATATTGTAGCAATATTACTGCAACTTTTGTGCTGTTGGGATTCAAACATTAATTAGATCATTCCAAATAACAAATTTATTTAAATACAATAAAATTTATTAAATCTAAAAAATCTTTTACTCTGTGTACTATCTGATTTTCCTAAATAAAAGATCCAATAAAATTAAAACAATATACAAATAAAAGAGCTATGAATCAATATTGTAGCAATATTACGCGTTGCAGCAATATTGCAGCAATATTGCTGGAAGTTTTATATTGTTGGGAAATCAATAAGTACAATTGTTTGAATTTAAAACAATGTATATCTTCGTCTTAACTACATTATTTATTTGAACAGACAATTTCTATCTTTCGCATTCGCGCGACTAACTGTATAACACAAACACAATTGATATAGCACGTAACGCTTTTCGTTTAAGCTTGTTATTAGACGTATGAGCCGTTGCTGCCGTAATTTCGGCCAAAAAATGTAATGTTTGTTGTAAGAAAGCAATTTATTTGCATAGAACAACCTTTATCAATATATTTTGCTATTTTCAAATAAATAATTTTTTTCATTGTTTGTATTCATTGTAACCAAATAATTATAATATATTGTTTGATTGAAACATATTACTTCAAATAATAATGTTATTTCTATTAAGGAGAAATTCCGTTTTTTGGGGGAAAAAAATCGATTTTTTTATAAAATATTATAAAATCAAATGTTAAAAATATATACAGCAAATTTCAAATCGAAATTCGTAAAATTAGCGAAGTTATGAGCAATAAATCAATTCGGCGCGCAGGTATATACAGTAAGTCAAGTAAGAGCGTGGTCGAGTTCATGTTATTAACCTTGAGATAGGTTCGAATAGTTTCATACGATATATCTAAACCTTTCTGCTTCAATTTTGCTTGTCCTTAACGCAGTGTTAAGCCAGGATTCCGCGAAAACAGAGTCACTATTTTTTTATCGTCTTTTTTTGTCCACTTTGCATATCGAGCCACGCTAATGTGTGTTCTGGTAAATCATCGACATTTTTTGCCACATTATATCGCTGCACTCACTTCTGTATGAATGATTTCGACTTTTTCATATATTTAGCAGCCGCTAATTGTGACATTTTTGGACCTTTCGGGTGAGTGCAGAGAAACACAATGTGAGGAACACGCTTCATAGCGTGATGCGTATTTGGTACTCATGGCGCTTAATGTGATTCTCTTAAGAAAGTTCAATGACAACTGAATCTTCCTTGATAGTGCATCAAGGACAAAGGTGCTCTCTATAGATTCATAATAGATTTAGGGCGATATCTTTTATTAGTTTTGAGTAAGGCCGACCACGCTCTTACTTGACTTACTGTAACTTAGCGCACTACAACTTTAAACGCGTTTTTCTCGAAATAGTTTTTTCGTGATTGGTGCATCTACGAAGCTAATAGACCGATCATCTTCCGCTTTAAACTACATGTTGAGGAAACATTCCTTTTTTTTCGTATGATGAAAAAGAAAAACAATCCGTTATATATTTTATTTTTATTGCAAAAAGTTCAACCAATTTTTAGAGCGATGATTTTTATTTGACAAATCGCCATTTTCTCAATTATCAATTTTTTTTGTCTATTTATCCAACGATAACTATATGTATATAAAATTAATAAACGCTATCAGATTTTTATATTTTAGATGACCGAGACGGAAGATATCTTGCACAATGACGGAGATACTTCACTACCATGTTTGAGGAGAAATAACAGGCGTAATATTGGGTCAAATTTAATAAAAAAAAAATATAATTGCATTTAAATATAGTAAAACAATTCCAAAATTCAAATGTATTGACTTTATACTTTGGTCAAAAAAAATTTTTTTACCTAAAAAAAACGGAATTCCCCCCTTAAACAATAGAGGTTTCTCAAATAAAACAACAAAATTTTTATTAAAACAAATAATGGTAATAATGGTATAAACATATGTTGTTCCAATGAAACAAATTTCAGTCAAATAAATAGAAATACTGAATCTAAAGAAACTTTTTTTCTGTGTAAATATGTTCTTAGTAAAAATTATATTTTTGAATTATATTTTTATTTTATGTGATCAAAATAAAATGTATTATTCCACTATTAAAACCTGTAAAATGTTATTACAGAAAAACAAATATAAATTTTAGTTCTACTTCTTATTTTAATGTAGCAATTTTGAATATATAAAGTGTGGTTTTGCCATAGTTAAGTTGTAATTGAATATTCACACGTGCGATACAGCATGTTAATCTATTCTTTTTTTATATATGTACCCTATCCCCGCAATCCAATTTTTTTCATTTTATTACAATATTTCGATAACTTTTTAGCAACGAGCAAGACAAAAAATTTTACATAAAGAAAAATGTTAGGATTAATTCTGCTCACTTTGTTCCGCTAACTTATAAAAAGTTAGAAATCATCTTAGAAAAATCCTTTAAAAACATTGAACAGTATTTGCGGATAAATGGAAAATTTCCTAATAGAAACATAATAGCAGTGGCATATTAATTTATTAAAAAGAACAGAATTTTGTGTTGCAGAAGGAGGACATTTGAACATTTATTTATCGTTAAAAAGATTTACAATTTTTCTCTATTAATGAATATTTAGATTTACATATATTAATAAAATTAATTAAACATATATAAACATATATAATAAAATAATATTCCTTATACACGTTAAATTCGTCTTATAGCGTTTTTCATTGAAAAAAACTAGTGCAGTATCAGCGATGAAAACTGCATTAGTAACAGTGCAGGTTCAGTGAAATACATCACTGAATTACTTATTTTATAATAATATTCTGACTTTTATTATTTATATTTTTAACAAAAAACTTTTTTATTAATTTTTCTTAAATTTCAAAAATTTTAAACATCAAAATATTTAGATTGCATAGATATTATTACACATACTAGATCTAGAAATAATATTATTATTGTTATGAAGATAATTAGAATAATATTATATCTTAACGTAATATCATACCTTAAAATATAAACATAATTTTAATTAATTTCAACTTGCACTTATCTCCATTGTTTTTGAAAACAATAGAGAAAAAGTTGAATTCAGTGCAACTTTTTTGCACCTGTTTTGTCAGTGTAACATTAAATACTGAAAATACGTGAACTGATTTTAACAGTGGAATAATAAAACATTTTATTGCTGTCAGTGTGCACAAGTTGCACTATACTTCTTCTAATGAGAAACGCTATTAAAGATCCTTATAATGTTATGAAAAAAAATTGCACGGTGCTATTTAAAAAAATTTAAGATAATTTTAATTTATTTATTTAAAAAGTTATATCGTGACCTTTTTACAAAGTCTTAATTCTCCCACCTCTATATTTTTCTGTTAATTTATTAGTTCTATATACATGCATTATTATTCTCTCAAATGTCTTGCACTGATGGTTAATGGATTTTCATAATGTTACGCTTTATTCGTGTCTACTAAAGTATGTACAGCCGTAAGTTTTCGTTTAATTATTGTATATATACAATATAATATTAAGATAATTATAATATTAAGATTTACCATTGTTCATGAGAATTTTTATTATTACAGTAATGGTATCATTTTATCGATTGACTCACGTATACATTATTCAAACAAATACTATAACGTTTGAAGAATTTAAATTTTGAACACACATCTCTATAATTTTATCAAAAGACTTGTTATAATAATATTATAGTTTATATATTAATTTATTAATGCATCAGTTTACTACTGAGTTTTGACCAAAAAATGTGATCAAAACGTCTAAAATTCTATTAATAAATATTAATTTTACACACAAAAAACCTGTGTCGGATCGTATAGGCTTTATTTTTATCCATTTGATTATACAATTGAGCTTTTACACTTCATGTATTTTTATTTAAAAAGCTGTTTCAATTTTTTAAATCAGAGCTGTTGTCTATTTAATAATTTAACCCGCGCGTAGTCTAAAAGTCGATCGGTGAAGTAAGCAGTAGGAACCAAGCTGAAAATCGGCCAAAATGTGCAACTAAACCCCAGCTCTGTTTTAAATGTAACTTATAGCATGAAATAAATAAATATCTAATTTACGATTTTTTTGTTATTCCAGAAGCATCCCAAAAATTGTGCGGATGTATATTGGTGCTGAATACCCTACACTTCAGCGGTAAAGTAAAATATACTAAACAAGGAGTTAATTATGACGTTAGCAACATGCTTATCTCGCGGAAAGTGGAGCAACTACAAAGATAATATGTGTGCGAGTATAGTTCGCATTAAATCAGCTTCCGCGGTACGTTTGTTACGTAAACGTTTTAGCGATTGCGAAGATCCATGATCATAATTAAATATAATTAAAAAGATCACATAACATAATTAAAAAGAGCCTCGACAAAAAAATTTTGTCTAAAGAAATATAAATTCAATACCGTGTCATCATTACAAAATTATTCGTCCGAAATTTCATTGCTCTTTCCATAGAAAAAATCAGTCTTGTTCTAAATAATTAAACTATAACTATAACTATAACTTAACACATCTTAAAATCTTTAACGTTTTAACATTATCAAAATAAAAAAGATTTCAAAATTCGCAGTAGAGTGTAAAAAAATATATATATATTAAAACATCTTCATTTTTCTACAATCTGACACCTTTTTTATCTCTTTTTTTAAAGCAATTATTTACATTGTCAATCCGTAGTCCGATACAGGCATAAGGCCGCTATTGTTTTTATAAACATGTTAAATCATTGCACGCAATCAACCATAGATAAATACAGAGTTATAAGTATGTTTGTGCTTGAAAAATTTTTGCTCTTGAAATGAGATGAATTGATGATTCGAGCGTCGAAAAGAGAAAAAGCGAAGATACTGAATTTGAAAAGTGTAAACAATGCGAACAGACTTAGTGACTTGCCTGGGGAATATTTGCGTTAAGCTGGCGATTCAAGGCATCCCGTTCCTTCTCGACCTCTGTCAATCGCGCCTCCATTTCCTGCAGCCGTTCTTGGTGCTCGCGCATCGATTCCATCATTTTGTCACGCTCGTCTAGCATTTGCACCATCAGTTGCTCAATGTTCCCGTCCTCGCCGGAGAATTGCGAGCTCCGCTGGCTCATACTGTCCTCCGCAATCGTCGGCATCACATCACACATCATATTCCACATTTTGCACGTTGTAGATATATCGTCCTCACGTCGCGATAGTTCTCTGTGCTCGTCGGAATTATTGTATTATTTTGTTATTCGCACCCCGGAAGCAATGGATCTGTGGCATAATCACCGGCGAATTACATGCGCCTCTAACGACCACGCGCACCATTCGAGCGCGTGACACAAGCGCATGTAGAATGATGTATACACGTAATATATACGTGCACACGCGCGCTCGTATCACACGTAATCTACACTCACACGTACGCGTATTACGTATAAACGCACACATAAAGTAAAAGGAAAAACGAAAATCAACGTTTCTCTTTTCCCTGCCGAACTTATCTCATTATTATGCTTATCTCATCT
Organism: Trachymyrmex septentrionalis; assembly: GCF_001594115.1. NCBI lineage: Eukaryota > Metazoa > Arthropoda > Insecta > Hymenoptera > Formicidae > Trachymyrmex > Trachymyrmex septentrionalis. The sequence goes on from NW_017304949.1 coordinate 408,119, forward strand.
TAATTCATTTCTACTATTTCTTTTATCTCATTTTCTCTCTCCTTTCTATCTCTTTCTATCTCTCTTTTCTCTTGTCCATTTCTCACAGGTTAATATTTATAGTCGGTTCTTATATTTAAGACTGTCTTAAGTAGACTGTCTTAGAACAAGAGTACAGAGTTTTGCATAACATATATCTTATAAGAAAATGAATCAATCAAAGGCCTTTATTTTTCTTTTCATTTCATAAAATAAAAGACTTTGATTAGGGTTGATTTTCTCATGCTTTATGCGTTATGCAAAGGTGTATGCTTCGGCTCTTAAGAAGTCATAAATCATCATATAGCCATATTAGCATCTTTACCTTCTGGGACATTCTTTGCCTTTCCTTATTACTGATCTTCTTTTGCCCTACCTTAATCAATAATTGCCCACTCTCTATCTTGCTCCAAATATGTACAGGTTACAGCTTTGTATTAACATTTCTTTCGCGTGATGAATCCGACTCAATTTTTAAGAGAAAGTACTTTTTACGCATGTGAATAAAGCAAGTGCTGATTCTGCGAAACTTGCGCTTGTTGTTGACAACTAGCCAATTTATGGCTTTTACCGTTCCGCAAAATTTATTCTCTGATGAATCCGCAATTAACTTACAATCAATACTTTTCAGTATTTTTGCTCATCAATATTATTGTTTTTCAAATTAAATATATAAGCCATTATATAAATCAAATGTCCCTGCTTTGCGAGTAAGAAAATCAGTAAAAACACGCGTCTCTATTTCTCCCTCAACGAAGACTTCCACGCGATCGCTCCCGCTTCGATCGAAACTATTCGTCTACTGTCACGACTTCGAAGCCGACATTTCCCGATCATGCGGCGCATTTGCTTCGCCGATCGTACAAGTGACGGATCGTGCGTCGGCCGTCGCCCGTAAAAGTCTCCTTGCCGCGTGCGTTCTTGACATGTATATGTCTAATATCGCAATTTTTAGTTATATCAGAAAAAGAAAGAAGGAAAGAGAGAAACTTGCGCGCGCTCTCAGTCAAATTCGAAAGCCAATGTTCATTTTATCGGCTCCTTCCTTATTGGATGTTTAATCGCTTCTGCAGTTTAGTTATGAATACATCATTCTTTGGTTTTTCAGATTATTTGGTAATATTTTTTCATCGGATTCAAACACGGAAATCAATATCATGCTCCATTCAATGAAATTAATCGATTGCAGATCAATTTTGGTTAAACAGTTCGCATACATCATCATGATAAATAGATCTATAACACCTTAAGCATGAATTATCGCACCGTGTTCTTTCTTGTATCCCAGAAAGAATTCATTACCAAGCCACTTAACAATTTTTTTGTATCTGTGTTCTTATTCTTATAGATGAAGTTTCAAGGTATTACTTCCCAATTTCACTTGTGTTCGCAGGAATTTTTTGTTATCTTGAAAACGCTTACTTATAGAATCTATAAATTTTCGCAATTTCAAAATTTCCTCTTTCAAAACAAATATTCAACTGTTTCTGAACAACACAGTAATTTCTTTCCATCTCCTTCTAAATTCTCTATCTCTGAATTTCTTCTTTTTTTCAAAACAGGTATCTATTCATTTTGTAATACATAATATAACTATCACTTTTTTATTCTTCTTATAACTTGACTTGCAATTTCAGAACAATTTTGAAGGAGCAACCAGTTACGTCGATAGTATAATAATAATAATGATACTAGCCATAATACTACTGTATTCAGCCAATTCTGTAAAGCACTTGGAGAGAGCACCAAACAGAACAAGAGAGGGAAAGACGTAGTTTTCTACTTCCCAGGTATTTTATCTTGCTTTTTTCTCTAGTTCAGTACTATCACACTTTTGACTGCACTTTTGACTTTTTAATTCTGTGCCTGTTCATTAGGAACCCGCAGAATATTGTTATAACCTCGAAGAAAGCCGGCGACACCTCATTCTTAGATTCTCAAATTTATCAGCACATGTTAATTTACGCTTCGATTTTTGCCAATTTTTCCTTTTCAATTCTGAAGCGCTATAAGCAGAAGCTTTCGCGAAGATCATCTTTCTCGCATAAATATGCAGTAATAGAAATTCGCAGAAAGGAAATTGGTGATCTCCTATACCAGACATTCCCACAACGTTTACTTACTTATCACCAACGTCAAAGAGAGTGTGAGAGAGAGAGAGAGAAAGAGAGGTGAGATAATAAAAGAGAGGGAAAGACTGGACGAGCACACGGAGCCGATTTATACATATAATTCTTACACGACAAGCACTGCGCTGCACAGAGCTAAAATTTTGAGTTCAGCTCACAGCAGTGACGACAATAATGCGGCAAGGCGTCATTCTAATAAAGTATTATTTTGCACGTAATGTCAAACACCGACACACCTATTACCCGGAATTCCGCCCAGCCTCGTCTACAATACACCATTCCCGATACCGACGGCCATCTTGCGCCATGACGTCGCCGTCATCGAAGGCGCGCCCGACTCCGCCCGAGCACCGTCGTTGTAACCGTAGAATATAAGCCGCGTTCTGCGATCGGTGGAGCATACCATGACGCTCGAGATCGATCATAGTACGAAGCAGAGAGAAGCCTGAGAGAGGCCATCTCGGTATTTTTCGTGGAACCTCTCCCGTATACTAGCGCCAGTATATCTATTTTCAAATTGAGTACTACGTAACTACATGATGGCGATAAGATAGATGTGGTGCGAGTCCATACTAAATCGCAAAAATTGACGTGTATATGGCCCGAATTCAATAGGCCGGAATTCATAGTCCGTTCTTAATCTCAAGCAATGTTTTAAGATGCTAACATGGCTCTCCGATTGTTTATACACTAGCTTAAGACCATCTCGAATCTTGAGCAATGTCTATGAATTTCGCTCTATATAATCGTTCTTCAGATCTCAGGTCTGGTCTCCAACGTCAGAACTTCGATTTCAATCTCCAATCTAAATTTCCATGCTAGTGGCTAATCATCAAATTCAGTTCTTCATTACTGTTCGTGACTGAGCGAGAAATATGAGAATAAAATAAAACGTGGTGAGCAGTGGTGAGGGTACAAGATCTAATGCACCGCCGAGATACTATTAAAGATCGTCAACCCTGGGCAAATTTTCGGCTGTATAAAAAGGGGCCCAGAGGTTCAAGAACGCCGACATTATCGACAATTGATATAAATTTAAATAACAAATCTAAGGACTCTTCCTATATAAAATAAATAATAATAAATAATAATAAATAATAATAAGTAAAGGACAAAGTAAGAGTCGACACATTTCTTTAAAATTACACGAAGAATATATTACAAATAACAAAAGATAAAATTACATAAAACAATAAAAATTAAAGATAAGAAAATAATAATCAAAAGCTCTAGTTGATAAAAAAGATAAAATAAAAACTTCTTATAAAAAAAATATACACGCAAATAAATATTTATTTTTTATTAGATTACCGGTATGTTAATTTATTTGCGTGTATATTTTGTTTGTAAGTGTTTATTTTATCTTTTTTATCAACTAGAACTTTGCCAAGATATTTTTAATACATTTGGCTGTTCAATCGTACGGAAATAATGTCGAGCTCTACATCAAGACTCACCCGAACTGTGAATGTAATGAATATGCGATCATTTGCGATAATTGATTTTGTACTACGATTTTTTCGTTATGTTAATGTCTGAAGAGGGCTCAATCCGGTAGCCGAAACTTGTAACTTTATTATTTTCTTATTTTTAATTTTATTATTGCTTTATGTAATTTTATCTCTTGTTAATTGTAATATATTCTTCGTGTAATTTTAAAGAAATGTGTCGACTCTTACTTTGCCCTTTACTTATTATTATTTATTTTGATATAAATTTGCTATTATTAACATAAATATTTGGCTCATACATTATTAAATTCATGATTTTTTATTAAATTGTATTTATTACATAAATAAATATGCATACTTATAAAGTTATATATAATATCTTATATATTGCAGAAAAATTACAATTTTTTATATGCAGTTATAATATATTTATATTATTTATAATACATGAAATATCTGGTTTATAATAACCTTGGTAAAGAAATTTCACTGAAATTGTTCTACGTTTTGGAATATTCCAGCGATATTGTTAAAAATTCGCTGAAATTTCACTGAAAGTAAATTTTTCGGCTAACATTGAAAAATCGTTGAATTTGAACAAAAATTTCTCTAAAATTTTGCTGAAATTTCTCTGAAATTTTGTAGGAATTTCTTCGAAATATTTATTAAAATTTCTTTGAAATTTTGTTAAAAATGAAATTTTCAACTAAAAATCGCTGAAAAATCGCTTTTTCTAAAGTACTAATATTTTGCTGAAGTGTTCCAAAATGTGAAATAACTTCAGCGAAATTTTTCCACCAGGGAAGGTTAAGAAATGATATTTTAGAAGTACAAATAAGCTATAGTTATAATTCTTTGTCAAAAATTCCTAGCTTACGATAGATCATTGTAAAGCCCAGTGTCCACGATACTAGAAATCTGTCCGAGATCTTGAACAGAGAAAAAATTAATAAATCACATTTGAATAATTCGATCACATGACCATTGCGATTGGTTAATTCTTTCTTCATCCGAGGTCTCGGATTTCTAATATCGTAGACACCAGGTTTAAGGCATCTTTATTAAGCAAATCAGAGCGATCATTTTCAATGCGTTCAGAGTACAAGGATGACTGATCACTGCGGATAACGTAAATTCTCTCACACAATATGTAAAAAAACAGTTGTACCTGTTAAAGGAGAGTGACGACTATCACAGCTATAGTTAATCAGCAATTAGAAAATTTAAGGGCAGAGAGTGTATTTGGCAGTAAGGCTTTTTGAGGAAAGTAGCACCTATTTGAACAAAAATAATTGTAATATCTCCATAGACCAGACGTCACCATAAACGAGTTTTGTAAATATGCTCAGCTACAGGATGCCACTAACATATTTTTTTCTATTGCATAGTGTATACATTAGGTAACATGTAACCTGCCAAATATGATCATAAATTATACTGCACAGATGTGCTCAGGTAAAAGTGTTGGCATCTTGTATCTCAGCATATTTACAAAACTGGCTCTGGTGAAACTATAAAGATATTACAATTTTTGTTCAAATAGGTTTTCTTCAAAAAAATCTTCCTACCAAATGCTCACTCTCTGCCTTTAAATTTTCTAACTGTTGATTAACTATGGCTGTAACGGTCGTCACTCTTTCCTCTAACAGGTACAATTGTTTTTCTACATATTGTGTGAGAGAATTTATATAATCTGCAGTGATCAGCCATCCTTGTATTAGTCTCTCTGTATATTGTATTAGTACTCTGAACGCACTGAAAACAACCGCTCTGATTTGCTTGATAAAGATGTCTTGCAACAGTCTATCATAAGCTAAGAATTTTTTACAAAGAGAATTATAACTGAGCAACTTATTACCTCTAAAATATCATTACTTAACCTTCTCTGATAGAAAAATTTCGCTGAAGTTATTTCATGTGCTCGAACATTTTAGCAAAATTTCAGCATTTTAGAAAAATATCAGTTCAATTTTTCAACAATGTCTAGCTGAAAATTTCATTTTCAGCAAAATTTCAGAAAAATTACAACAAAATTTCAGTGAAATTTCAGCAAATTTTCGGCAATTTCGTAGAAATGTTCTAAAACGTAGAACAATTTTAGCGAAATTTTTTTACCAGGATTATTATAAATGCGCATAGCTCAGCGCCGAACACTACCAGTGATTCCAGATATTTGATATAATATAAATATTATAAATATATTATAAATATTTTGATTCTTTACCTCACACTTTAAAAAAAAAATAAATTTTCTAAATGGACTTTCGGCCGATTACATTGGATTACATCTTATAACACCATTGCTCACCACATTTTACTTTATTCTCAGATTTCTCGCAGTCACGAACAGCCACGAAGAAGTAAATTTGATGATTAGCCATGGTGCTAACAGACATGGTGTATTCTTGCGCATGTTTATCTTTTGCAACCAATCAGATTTTGTCCTTTTTTCGCCATTTTTTGGCGGATTTTGTTTCAATACGCCTGCTATGACAATAAAACTCAGGGTGCATTCCTATGAGATCCGGAATTGCGGATATGCGATACTACGGAATATTCGTGATTGGTCGTGGCTTAATTTCGCTTATTCCGTTCCGCTAAAATGTGTTGTCCTATGTTTCATTGAGCAGAATTTGCGGAATGTGCAATTAGCTCTGACCAATTGCAAGAGAGATCTACTTCCCGTAGATTATTGTATATACTTTCATTACTTTCAATACTTTTATTAGATCTACTAGAATAGCGTTTGTCATTGGCTCGCATTAATTGCGCATCCGCAAGTTCCGCTCAATGGGAAAATGAATTCCTGTGGATCGGAAATCGTACATACATACAGGAACATTACCCCGACTTCGTTTTGTGTACCTATTTTAATTTTGATTTACATTTTTGCTCTTCTGTATACTATTTATACAACATTCGTATTCTGATTATATTGACCTGCGTATTTATCTAGAGACTTAGTTACCTTCAGGGTATCCGAGTGCCGGATAGGAATCCGAACACGTTTCAGCATGTTGATTAATCGTGCGCTCTTGTAAGAGACAATGTTTTTCCGTTTAAACCAGCTTAACGAGATTAGTTTTTATATATACTCGTACGTACATGCACACGCGCACACGCAGGCATCGGCGGAATCCGCAAAAAGAATAAATTTGCGCAATAGGAAACGGCGAAATCACGACCAATTACAAGCGTTCCACCAATTTCGCATTGCGCCAATTTCGCACCATGAGACCGCACCCTCAGTTTTATATACATATATAGTAAATAATCACTTATTTACTGTAAATAATTACTTATTTATTACTTTTTTTACTATTATTTATTATTTTTTACTTAAAATTTAATATATTTTTTAATCATTTCAAATTATATGACAACCGCGTGAATTTATATGTTGTAAAATAGTGGAAAATGAAGTCAGGGGGTCGATTCTGTATCTTCAAACAAGATGAAAATTACAAAAGTGAGCAAATTTACTAAGGGTTGACCAATGAAATTATCAGTATTCTAGTAAATTCGCTCACTTTTGTAATTTTCATTTCGTTTCAAGATACAGAATTGATTCCTAGGGCGTTGCTATTCGCAAACTTAATTACGACGAGATACTATTAAAGTCGGAGCTTATGGAAGTTCGCGTACCTGTTAAAATTTAAGTGATTAAGAGTAAGAAACTAATAATACGGTATTAATTCATGATTTATTAGTTTCGTAGACATGTACATATATTTAAAGTATTTTAAAGTACTGTTTAATAATGTTCGATTTTTATTTAAAATTGTGATTTTAATATTATCATTCGAGTTTGATTATCAATAAAGATAATTGCAAAAAAAAATTATAATTTTTCGGCAATATTAGATATTATAGCATTAAAAGTATGCATACTTATTTATACAGCATTTATATAATAACAAATCATGAATTTAATATATTATCAAAATATTTATGTTAATAATCATAAATTTTTATTAATTGTCAGTAACGTCATTGTTCTTCAATTCTTCCCGGGCTCTTTGGGCCCCATTGAATCATAGAAATTTTCTCAGGGCCGACGGTTTTTAATAATATCTCGACGGTGATTACGAACATACCATGTCTACTTGCATCATAATTAGCCACTAGCAGTAAAATTTAGGTTTGGCTAAAGATCTTATAATCAAAGTTTGGCAAAAGCGGGCACAACTTCTGATTGGTTCTCCATCTTGATCCATTCGGTATTCTTCGGATAGCTTTGTATGTACAAGGTCTGACTATGAATATAGATATTTTTCTTAACAACTGCTTAAAAAAAGGATAACGTAATTTTAGCGTTCACTATATCTGGATTCACGTTATTGCAAAAACTCCCTATTATGAGAAATCCAGTTACGAAATAACGTAATGGAATTGTTCTGATTGGTTAACTTTCACCATTTCTTTTCCGTTCCGCTATTTCTCACTCCATGTAACCGCACCCTTACCCAACACGGATGGCTGTCACTTTCAAGGTGCCTTTACATAGCAGCGTCAAGCGTCAGAGCATGCGCAGTAATATATTTAATAATTTTACTGAAATTGAATTTAATGTACGAGATACACTAATAGTGAAATAAGTACTAATAGTGGAATCTTGTAGTTTATACTATATAATATAAATAAATATAAATTTTCAGCATTATATATTAGGATAGTAATATATATCAGAGTATAATCTTTCATAATTCACCATTTTGCGTCAAGAAGCCTGTGCAGAAGATTATTGCGCAGGAGTCTGGACATTCAAACTTCTGTATAGACGCTCAATGCTGAACGCTTGCATGTAATGGTATCTTAACACGGTCGATCGCCCCTTACCCTCTCCAGTGCCGTTAGTATAGAGAAGGCTCAGTATATATAGAATTCATTATAAACAACGCATGGAAGTGTATTATACCCATAGGTATAAAAGTATCCAAACGTGAAGGTAGAAGTCACAGTTCGCGTGGAAGTCGTGCGCCCCTAAGTAAAAATAAAACTAAAAAAATTATTTTTTCAATCTTTTTTTATTAATAACTTTTTAACAAATAACGAGCGACGACTAAAACTTGTTGGAGGTTGCTCAGGGTCGCGACAATATATGTCAAAGTCAAGGTCGGCGGTTGCTCCCTTTTTCTGCAGTTTAAATGATTATTAATAATATTAATAATAGTATTAATAACATTAGTATATATAATAAAATAATAATTAATCAAATTTCAAAATACATAAAAGTTTTTGATTCTTGGTTTGAAAAAAATTATGGGGAAAATATTTTTGAAAAAATAATACATTTTTCACAACTTAGCTAAATAATAAAAAATATTCATTAAATATATTTTTGAAATTTATTTCTTATTTGATATTTTAATCCTTAAGGTAAAATAACAACACTTTTACTGAGGTTGGTCTTTAGAACATTGATTTAAAAAAAACAACAATTTTATAAATCTATGTTTTAATAATCAAATTAGCATCATTTTGATGCTAATTGAATTATCATTTTGACTTTGTACTTGGTAGAAGTATATATACTTCCACCATGAAACAACATGCCAATGGTGATGCAAATAGTGACAATCTTTGACTATACACATGAATAGATGGACTGCCACTAGTCAACTTCAGACGTGTCGCCAAGCTGAAAGATTAGGTTCCGTTCCGGACAGTAATTTTCTGCGGGAGTGGAGATCTTTAACTATAGTATGTGCACGTTTACGATATGCAACGGTCAGTAAAGGTTTCTGTTCCCCGAGGAGACTTCAAGGATTTTAGAATTCATTAATTTGCATGGTACTTGTGACTTTGTACTTGAGTCGGAAAACCAAATAAGAAGAAAACAGAAGAAAAAGAACATTCAGTAATGATATTTACTATAAAAAGCATGACAACTTTCGCATTTGAATTTGTCGGTCTTTACTGTTCAGGGCGAAGCCTTACAATCTTCAGCCAACTTCAGTTCGGCGACACCGGAGCATGCATTTCCTATAGCAAAAAATGAGGGACTAGCAGTCATGTTGGAAGGAACAACATGGTGTGCTTAGTTTGCAAGCATTTCTCTCTACATCTCCGCTGTCTCTGTCTATGAATGTCGCGTCAGGGGAAAAGACTGCCAACTGTGAGACGCTAAACATGGGCGATATTCATAGTCCGTTTTTACTTTAAGAATCTGAGCACAAGAATTGTCGTAATACTTACTTAAAGACTTAAGCTGTAGACATAAATAATGCACAAGCTTTGACGTATGACATACGATTATTTGCCATCTCTTGGAGACACAGTAATAAGCTATATGTCATACGTAAAAGCTTATGCGTTACTTACGTCTACAACTTAAGTCTAAGCACCGACGAAATACTATTAAAGACCGACATCCTTACGAGAGTTGACGTCCTTGTGAATATTGAAGTAATTAAGAGTTAAAAACTGAAAATTTTGTACTAATTTTATTTATTAGTTTAGTAGACATATTTATGTATTTAAAATTCAATAATACTCGATTTTTCTTTAAAATTGTGATTTCAGTACTATCATCAAAGTTTGATTATCAACAGAGATGATAACTGCAGAGAAAAAATTAAAATTGTTCTGCAATATATAGAATATTATAGCTTTACAAGTATGCATATTTATTTATGGAACATTTATGTAATAAAAATCATGAATTTAATAATGTATGAACCAAATATTTATGTTAATAATAGCAAATTTATATCAATTGTCAATAATGTCAGCGTTCTTCTCAATTACCTCTGAGCCCTTTTTATACCGCTGAAAATTTGTCCAGTTGACAGTCTTTAATAGTATCTCGTCGGTGGTCTAAATAAGTGTTGCGACAATTCTTATGCTCAGATCTTAAAACAGTCTTAAATGATATTTTAAGATGTTAATACTAAAATCTTTCCTTGTTTAACACATCTTATGTTTCTCTTTCTATAGAAAGAGAACACACTTTATGTTTCTCTTTCTATAGAAAGAGAACATACTTTATATTTCTCTTTCTATAGAAAGAGATTTAGTACCAATTTCACAACGCGAAACAGGCTAGTATTCATAGTTGATTCTTGCATTTAAGACTGTCTTAAGTACAATCTTAAGATGTCATAAGTCAATCCAAGGACTGTATTAGCATCTTAAGACATTATTTAAGACTATTTTAAAATAAAAACGGACTATAAATATTGCCCTATGTTTAGCGTTTCATAGTTGGCAGCCTTTTCCCCTTACGCGACATTCATAAACACAGACGACGGAGATTTAGAGAGACGCTTGCAAACTAACATAGATTTATATAAGATGGACGGAGCGTTCATACGAGAGAAGCTGAAGACAATATTGAAGGACAGCTCCAGACATAGTTGTTTCTCTCTTTCACAGTAAATATCTTCGTTACTCTCGGCCACTTTCCGGCCTTCTGCGGCGACCAATCAATTCACTCCTAGAAAAGAAGAACTACTCCGCGATTGTTTCTTTCTCTTTCTATCAAGTCTTCAGCTTCTCTTGTATGAATGCTCCATCTATCTTATAAGTCTATGCAAACTAAGCACACCATGTTGTCCCTTGGAGTCTCCCTTGAGTAGCGCTAGAGTATGGACGTGCGCTTGTGTCTCCCACTCCGTATTCTGAACACATAACGCGTATCAATCAGGCCCACGCGCGTAGCGCAGCGTTATTTGTATGTCCTTTTCAGAGCGAATATTTTAATATATCGATTGTGAATCGTGTAGCTTGCTTAGCCTTGGTTAAATTAACTTTGAGATACCATGGCCTCGCTTTCCGGAAGGAAGGGCGGAGGCGGTGATGGTGCATCTGGTGCGTCCTTCGCGCTCACTTCAATCCTCAACTTAGAATCTCCCTCTTCTCACGAAATTGCGGATGCTTCCTCTTTTAGTTCCTGTATCCACTTTTGAGCAGATATCCCAGGATCTCCTAGAGAGTCTCTATAATGAAGCGGGAATCGTAATGCCGCCTTTCTTGCGTAATAAAATAGTTCCCATTATTCCGGTTGTATCGAATAGTAGTGCAGGTAAACCTTCTTCTGAAAGCATAAATTGTCCTTCTGTGGTCCAAAGCAGTTCGGACAAAACACTCATGGACATTGACAAGCGTCAGCCTTAAATCAGACAGTGTCCCTTGCAAGAAACTTTGGAGGAAAACTCCAACTAAACCGTGCAAATATCTCCCGTCAAGAGGTACGCAAGCACACCTCTGTCTGACGCGCCTACAGCGCCGCAGGCTCAGAGACAAGCCATGCAATGAACAAGCCGTGCCTTCATTTAAATGATAAAGCTGTGCCTTCATTCCAACTTTCAAGGTTCTCAGAACTGACGCTATACAGAAAGCGTTCCACAACAAATTGATCTAGAAATACTTAAAGAGTGCATTGAATCGCCAAAAGCTAAAGTCCTCGATGTTCAGAGACTCAATCACAGAAGCGTGAAGGATAGCAAAATGGAATATATTTCATCTAAGACAATACGTATAAGGTTTGCAGGACAATTGTTACCGCAAGAGGTCTTCATATAAGGTTAGATATGAGGTCCGCTTCTTTATTCCTAGGCCGAGAATGTGCAATCTTTGCATTATAGAAAGATACGTTAGTGGTTCATGCAAGGGCACTCCCAGATGCCTCTATTACGGAGAAAATGTATAATTTGTGCCGTATCCGTGAGGAAACCCCTAAATGTATTAATTGTCATGGCAATCACTGAGATAACAATTATAATTGCCCTATCATCAGCAAACAGCGTGCCATCATCAGCATGGCAGCCCTTGAAAATATTTCCATTGCCGATGCCAGGAATGCTAGCAATGGCAAATCTTCACCTTCTTCCACTCCTCTCTCGTCTTACTGTAGTAACTACCCTTTGGGCGTCGGTAGTTATACGCCTTGTGCATTCGACTCGTGACTCACCGTTCCGAGCTCGATCTTGCCGGCGCCCTACATAAGCTCTCACAAGAGATTGCCTTGTTCCAGTAAATCACGAGACTAATTATCTGATTGTCTCAGTATTATGGACAGGTCAATAATTAATCCTAATCCTAATTCCTACTTCAACCCAACTTCTTATCCTCTAGAGCGAGCGGTCTGGACGAGACGTAAATGAGTAGGCCTCCTTGTGGTTCCCCGTGGGCGTGACATGTTTCGAGAGATCGCGGCGAAACTGCTCATTCCTGTAGAAACGCCCTGCAGGCGCTGCTGGGTTTCTCCATCGCTCGTCTCGGTTTTAGTTAGATAGTGGAGATTAGTCTGTCGTATATACCTTTGTGGGTGAGGAGGCACGTACGCTCCATCCTAGGACGGGGCTGACTAACATTAACTGTAGTAACTATCCTAATCTTTCTAGCGGCAAGGGAAATACGAATACATTTGAAAATTTCAACAGATTTGATTTCCTTGATGGGGAAGAGCCTGAAGAAGAATGTTTAACTTATGCAAATGTATTAAAATCTCGCCCTCACTCTTCTTCAAAGAGATTAAAAAATAATACCCAGAGAGATGAACTACTTCGTCGTGCATTCCGATCAAAGGTAGCCCAACCTGTCAAAAGTACAACTCAGAAGCCCACCGCAGTAATTTAAACGAGGTTAATGGTAGAACACCTCATACATCTGGCAACGAAGTAGCTTTCCAAAACAATCTACGGAATTGATTTTTCTGGTTTAAGAAATTTTCATTAATTTTCAGAACAGTAATTTTACTGAAGCTTTCAGTGCTGTTGTTAAATTCATCAAAAGATTGAGTTATATCCTTCGTCCCTCTTATCCTGCACATCTCCCTTCTTACGAAGGAGAAAAAAACGCTCCCCCTCCTCAGAGATCTTTCCAACAACTATCATGCTTATTATAACCATCCCTCGAATAATACTCGTGAATCTACTTCTGAAACGGATTACAATAATAGTTTTCGGAATTAACTTAAATAACTCTAAAAAATACTGCACTTTATCTGTCACACTTCCACAGTGTGTTCAGCTCCTTTCTTAAAGTTAGGCATTCTTTCCACCCTCGCCACTAGGATACAAATGCTCAAACCTACGAAAAACCGCCTCTAGTAAAAAGGGCTCTAATAAACAAATAAAAATATTTCAGTAGAACTCTCTAGGAATTCGGGATAATTTTCCTTCACTACTTGTTGCAGCAAGGGACTATGACATATTTATATACAGGAGACTCTTCATAAGCAGCACAATCCCTTTAAAATTAAAGGCTTTAAAATAATTAGAAATGACAGGAGATAGAGATGTTTGTATTCTCATTCGGGATAATATATTATGAAGTTCTCGATTTTAAAGATCCATCCATAGAGTTCCTAGTGATTAAAATTTTCTACTCTAACACGGAATCTGTGGTTGTAGTTAATATTTATAGATATCCCGGTCAAAAGCTTCCATCGTTTTCTATACTTCTCTAATTAATGAATTGCGGGACAAGAACTTTATTTTAGGTGATTTCAATGCTCACCACAGCTTGGGGAAGCAAGCAACAATCAACAACGGAGAGAAGGCTCCTTCAGATCATAGACGAATATGACCTCGTCATTCTCAATGAAAACACCTACTCTCCTGCGATCCTCCTCTAACACGATCTCGGTTATCGACTTGGCTTTGGCGTTTCCGCGGTTAGCACCGCTGTGTAATACTTCCGTAGAGTCCGACACATTCGGGAGTGACCATTTTCCTGTAGTTATTTCTGTAGGCATACAGGTAGGTATACCTTAGATCCAAATTTTCCTATAAAATATCTCTCACTAAGGAAAAGTACCAAGCCTTTTTTTATAAATTGCTTCCTTTTGTTAAGAATCTACCTTCGTTAGACAAGGAAGACGTACTAGATTGCTATGATACATTCACGCAAGCTATTATTGAGTCTGCCAGAAGTTTTCTCCCGGAAAATAAGCGCTTCCTGCGTACTTCTGTACCAAAAGCCTGAATCACCTGGTGGAATGAATCCTGTTCGGATGCTATGCAGAACAGAAAAATGGCTATTAAGGACTCTATATCTAATCCTATCAGTAAGAAACATATCGAATTTCAAAAGGCCCGCGCTGCTTGTTCTAAAAAGCTTTCCCAACAAAAACGTGAAAGATGGCGTAAATTGATGAACGTATATTTTAACGATAAAAGTCCCACTAAACAAATTTAGTCATTAATTAAGGTTTCAAAAGGAATATAACTTGCAACAACGCAAGATCTTCGGGATGCTTCATTAGAAATTGTTTCTAAAATATGCCCTCCATTTTCTTATTGTGATCGCTCTAAAACCTTTGAAACAGAGTTGTTGTAGGGCTGTAGTCCCCTACGGTTGCTGTTTTTCTGGATATAGCGGGCGCATTTGATAATATAGACTCACACATTTTATTTAAAAATTTAAGAGAGATTGGCATTCCTGCTCTTTTTGGAAAATTCATTGAGAATCTTATCAGCGTCAGACACTGTAATTTTGTCATAGATGGTGAGCTGCATGGATCATATGACGCCTATAAGGGAACACCGAAGGATCTACATTAACTCTTATTTAACATTTATCTCAGGGATTTTGGACAGCATTTGTATCAAGACACCCAATTCCTCCAATACGCAGACGATCTTATTTTCCATACATTGGGACATAAATAAAAAGCCATCAGATCCATTCAGCTCCTCCTTAAATCAAATAAACCGTTATCTAAAATTCAGAAATTTGAAAGTGTCATCTCATAAATCTAACTAGATCATTTTTGCACAAGGTAACGCAATAAAGACCCTGAAGAACCTCAGAACCTTAATGAGAACATAATTCCTAGAATACACTCGCACCGTTTCTTCGCTGTTATTCTAGACTATAGGCTGATCGGTAAGCTATATTACTTTATTGAAAAAGAAAGAAAAATCTTTGTCATCGCATCAGCACTATCAAGCGTCATATGAGGTTCGCATCCTGAGCTTCTCTTCACCATCTACAGGGTCACATTTTGCAGTGCTGTGGAATATGAATGCCAATTCTTCACCTGGAATCCTACGGCTCCCGATTTCATCAAGTTACAGCAATTACAATACAAGGTTAGGAATATCAAGAAGGCAATGGGAAACTGTCAACTCCAATAAACGTCATGCTCGATGAAGCCAAGAATTTAATTTAAACATCAGATTCAATCTCATTGCCTCAAAGTTTATATATAAAGCTATAGCAAACAAATAGTATCGCCTATAGCTCTTTAGAAGAAATGGAAATTACTACC
This sequence comes from Trachymyrmex septentrionalis, assembly GCF_001594115.1. Classification (NCBI taxonomy): domain Eukaryota; kingdom Metazoa; phylum Arthropoda; class Insecta; order Hymenoptera; family Formicidae; genus Trachymyrmex; species Trachymyrmex septentrionalis. Next base: position 423,937 of record NW_017304949.1, read on the forward strand.
ATTAGAAAAAATCGTCAAGTTGAAGCCATAAAGGATTTCAGACTCTTCCAATATTATGTTACTAGTCAGCATGAAAAGCGCATCATCCACAGATACATATACCTACCAGCATACTGGCATTCGTACAAGCGCTTTTCTTTAAAGATTAAGTATATCAAAGTCATGCGTGATCGCGACAAAAATGATAAGTATAATACTGGCAGATTTCTATCATAAATCTTTCGTTTAGACAAAATGCTACAGCTTTCTATACTGATGGATCAAAGAACTGCAGTCGGAGTTGCAGTCTTTTCTCCTGAAATAGAAGGTAACGTCAAGCATAGACTTTCTTCAGAAACCTCCATCTTCTCGGCTGGGCCATCTACCAGGCTATACAGGCTATCAATAATCTTGACTTCTCTAAAAGTGTTATTTTCTCTGATTCAGAGATTGCGCTTGAAGCACTGCAAAATTCTTCAAATGTGCAGCGTAACTATATAATATATTATATTAAACAAGCCTATTTGGATGCTTCAAAAAAGGGTAGAGAAATTACACTTTTCTGGGTTCCTGCGCACTCAAGTATATCTAGTAACGAATCGGCTGTTCTGACCGCATTGAAAGGATACAAGTCCAATTTTTGAATTCATTATGAGGATCTTTTAATAGAGTCGTCTGTTCAGGCAAATAAATTAAGCGTAGAATACATGAAAGAAGTTTCTATCACTAAAGGTACGCTGTACTTCGAACATTTCTACCACGAAGACATAGTTTTATAAGGCTGCCTTAAAGAGAGAAGAGATCGTTCTCATCAATCGATTCGGATCCAATCATGTTAATGTTAATGAGAGTTTACATGGAGTAAACATGATGGTTTCACTGGATTGTTCCTGCGGGAAACCTCAAACGGTTAATCATATAATTTTTCATTGTGAAACATTCGCTACAAATTCTTCTCTAATCCGAAACTATATTGCAAATAAATTTCCAAACTCCCTTCAAGACCTTCTCCCTACCCTGCATTCCTCTCCCACCAAGCTGTGTCGCCTACTTTTAGTCTTCATCAAGACTAGCGATCTTTTCTTTTGATCTCCATTTGCTCCTCTCCCTCTCTCTCATGGCGCGCTATTCATCACTGGGTGGCAGCAGACGTCTGAATTTAGAAGGAAGGCAACCGTATCGATTGTGATTAATGCTTTCTTTAAACTTAACCGCAACAAACTTCATTCGTCACGGACCTCAGTGGCCTAGTACCACAGTATATACAGTAGCGCAACTCTCCTGATTTTATGTTAACCAAAATGGAATGTGCTTGTGTGAAATAAGTAAGTTGCCCCTCTCTTTTCCTCCTTTTTTCATTGTTTTTTCTCTTTCTCTCTCTATTTAAATAAGCGTTTCAATGTTCCACTTAAACATTTGTCTTTCATACATGATTCAGAGTAGAAATTTAGAGGGAAGTATTACGTGTATTGTCCATTTGGTGAAATGCTGTGTGAGAAATCTCGAGAGATTGGTCTAATTTTTGTGAAAAAGTGATAAAGTGAAAAAGTAAACAAAAAGTAACATAGAAAATCGAGCAAAAAGAATTTCTTTTTATTTATGGTATTTTAAACTTATATTTTTTACATATATATGTATAAATTTCTTTTATATCAGCTTTCTCATAATATTTTCATAGATATATAATAATATTTCTTTATACAAATATACATTTTTAAGTTAATTTAATATTTTTTCTAATTTTTTTATATTTTTTTTTATTTTTCAATATATTTACAATTTATTTTTATTAAATTTATTAGTAATTTCCATAAAGTTTATATTATTTCATCGCAATATTAGGTTTATTCGCGTCGTATGCTCTAATATGTTCCAATATGTTCCTACAATAGCACTTACTCACTTCAACGAATTCGTTGGATTACGATACGAATAAATCTAGTGAGTTTTGCAAGGAATTTTGACCACAGTAGCGCAATTCCCTGTCGGCACCTTTGATGTTAGTGTTGCCAAAATAGAGTGCGCATGCGTGAAATAAGCAAATTACCTAGCGTTGCCATGGTTACCACCTAAACTTCTTTCTCTTTTCATCTTTTCTTCGCTCTGTCAAAACTCACTAGATTTATTCGCGTCGCACTCTAACAAATGCGTTGGAGTGAATAAGAGCTGTTATAGAAGCATATTAAAATATAGAACGTATACAAACGAATAAACCTACTATTACAATGAAATAATCTGAACTTAATGAAAATTAATAAAAATAAATTGTGAACATATTGAAAAATAAAGAGAAAATGTAGAAAAATATTAAATTAACTTAAAAATGTATATTTTTGTATAAAGAAATATTATGTAATTATATATCTATGAAAATGTTATGAGAAAGCTGAGAGATATAAAAGAAATTTATATACTTGTAAAAAAATGTCCAAAAAATAAATTTAAAATACAATAAATAAAAAGAAATCCTTTTTACTCGATTTTCTATGTTACTTTTTGTTCACTTTTTCACTTTTTCACAAAAATTAGACCAATCTCTCGAGATTTCTCACACAACATTTCACCAAATGGACAATACACATAATACTTTCCTCTAAATTTCTACTCTGAACTATGTATGCTTGAAAGACAAACGTTTAAGTGGAACATTGAAACGCTTATTTAAATAGAAAAAGAAAGAGAGAGAACAATAAAAAAAGGGAGAAAATGAGATGGGACTACTTGCTTATTTCACGTATGCGCACTCCATTTTGGCCAACATAAAATCGGGAGAGTTGCGCTATTGTATATATTGTGTTTTGACAGAGTAAAAAAAGGAAAAGAGAAAGAAGTTTGGATGATAACCATGGCAACGCTAGGTACCTTACTTATTTCACGCATGCCCACTCTATTTTGGCCAACACTAATATCAAAGATGCCGACAGAGAGTTGCGCTGTATGGGTTGGTATTGTGCTAGTACCAACCCATGGGTTGCCTCGCCACATCTAAAGAAGAAGATATGTTATCCCTTCCATGCTAGCAGTCCATGTGTTTACAGTCAAAGGTGATGACAAACCGGATGAATGTACATCTCTTAAAGTGCCTTTTCTGGTTATTCTACAATGTGCTTTTTGTTTTGTTTCTTGCTTTTTACTATTTTTTACATTTTGTTTTTTTTGCTTATCTGGTTTTTTGTTGTATGTACCTAAGATAAAAATTAATGAACCTCGAAAGAAACAGGAAACGCATAGCAAGAAATACAATTGTCGATAAAATAATAAATAATAATAAAACGATTGTAAAGAGGGAAGAAGAGGCAAAAAGCAAGAAACAGGAAACAAAGAGCACATTGTAGAATCGGCTTTCATGCGACGCTGAAATGCTCGTTTTCTAGCGTCAAAAGGATCACGTGACCACAATTGTTGCTAGCGACAACTGAAATCCATGAAGAGTTTATAGCGTCGAATTTTAAGCGACAACTTAGCTTATTTTGAATATTATATTTATTTATATGTATTTAATATTTATTATTCGTCGGTATGCATCATGTAAGCTTTTAAATTTTATTAGCTTCATTGACTAATTTTTTCATTTAAAGCATTTGCTACTTCTTGCTATAAATTTTTTATAATTTTTATGTTGCGTAGTGATAATGGAAGTTTATAATTCCAAAGAAGCTTTCGTAACTTCTAAAATAAGAGTTTCTTCATCATCATGATTAAGTTTTGTTTTTAAGTCTTCATCTGAATTTCTTTGTTTCTCATAAGAATTTTGCTCAGATAATATTCCTTGTATGGGCGTAACAAAATAAATATAAAGCTTAAATGTATTAGTAACAATAAAAAAATTTTCACATTATTTTGATACAATCAAGTTTATTACTTATATTTTTCTTGTGTGATTGTTACTACTTTTTTATTTATGCTTGGCATTCTGCTTTTTATTACGGTCACTCCATCAAGATATTAAATAACATATATTAAATTAAGTAATAAATAAAAATATATATTAAATAATAAATATAATAAAACGTTTATCTTTTAATATATAACAGTTATAGGAGCTAATTTATCTAATAAAGGATAAAAATATAATGTATCAGGTTCAGTTATGTATTGGATATAACCTTAAACAAGCATGATTCGTAATGTCTGTTTGCTCACACACAGATCGTTTCACATAACCCGCACGTTTATGTGAAATTGAGGGGATTCATCCTAAAAAATATGTTAAATTTAATACTACAAACATTTCTAAATTACTTCTAATTTATTAGTATTGTTATTTCATATTTTAGCTAATTATAATCTTTCAGTCCTTGTAAAATTGAAGTTATAATATATGTATTTTTAAAATATATTTTTTGATTTGTACGATTTGTACTGCAAGATTGAAGATCGCAAAATTTAAAAGATGTAAAATTTGTAAAAATTAATAACGTACGTCAAAGTCCATTTTTTATTTTGAATCGATATGATTAATGAAGATCCAGCAACGACGCTCTTGTTTGACGCTAACGCCAAGCAAAATAGTCATGTGATGTCTTTTGACGCCGACAATGAGCGTCGAGCATGAAAAAGCAACCTTAAGCCTTGTGTGCTAAAAATTAGTCCAAGACCTCGGATGAAGAAATTGACTAATCGCAATGGTCATGTGATCATATTGTTCAAATGTGATTTATTAATTCTTTCTCTGCTGAGATTTCGGACCGATTTCTAGCATCATGGATATCGGGCTTTAATCCATTCTGCCCCTTTGCGAGAATTTCATAGTTAATTATTAAACATCCTATATTTATATTTGTCTCCTATTTAATATATCATTGAATCAATAATATGATATTAATTTTAAATTTTACTTTTTTATATATCTGTGAAATTTATTTTTAGGAAATATATTTATACAATGATTTAAAGGCCTTGTGTATTTAACAATTTAAAGAAAAAAAATTCTCTCTAAATCGTTATGCATATGTACAATAACAAAATAATATTTTTAGAGAAGTAATATACTTACAATCTAATTTGTTTTCTCTACGATAGAAGAACAAAATAATTTTATATCATTTACATTCAGTATACAATATTTATATGTTACATGAACTGATATTCAATGTTGTCATTCCTAAATTTTATCCGTTTATTAATTAGCAATATACGTTTAATGTAATATTTATGTAAATATAAAACATATTATCTAAATATAAAACAAAGCTAATTTTTCTCTCTACCACCGATTGTATAAGCAATTTTTGTTCTATTCACTTATTAGTAATATTTACCACAGCATAAAAATATAACCAATGTAATGTTTAATCAAGCTTATTAACTTCAGTAATATTTTTGTTAAAAAAAACTGCTTAATATTGCGGAAAAATTTTATAAAATTAATTTAATTGATTATATTTAATGCAAAGTAAAATATAGTAATTTATGCATAATAACAATATATAGGTCAGTATTCATAGTTCATTACTTTAAGTAATATTTTAAGTAATGTCTTAAAATGCTAATATAACTCTTCGATCAGTTTATAACATCTTAAGACTATACTTAAGACGATCTTGTATATAAAATCAGACCATGAATACTAGCCATAATTTAAATTTATCTGAAAATGTCTTATATCTTTGATTTTAACATTACTTCTAATAACACTTTAAGATGCCCATGCTTCTAACTCTTTCAAGTCGTCATCTTCTTCTGGTTTAGCTTCTATAAATAAAATATAGATGTTATATTATTGTAAAATCATGATTTAATGTGATAAACATATTAATGTTTTTTATATGCTTGACGCAATATCAAATTGTTTAAAACATATTTTTATAATATATAGGAAATTTATAGTATTATAATAATAGTTACTTGTACGAGTTTTGCTTGGCGCAACAGGAACTGAAGTTGGTACCGCTGGTAATTCATCTGTCGTTGTATCGATACCAAGTAATTCTTTGTCAAGTTGTTCTTGTTGAAGTTCTTCTAGCTCCTTCTCTAACTCATCTTCATCAGCATCTTGGCCAAATGCTACTGGATTAGATATAGCATCTGAAATTTCTCTAGCCACATCTTGCTGTTCTGCTATATCATCCATCATATCGTGTACTTGATCAACGTCCCTATAATATAAATGTAACATAAAAAATATATAATTACAATATAAATATGAAATTATTTAATAAGTAAATATTACATTCTTATTTCTATTTAAAAAGACAATTTTTTTATTCCTAACGGTTCATATTGTATTAACAATACTATTCTCAGACCAATATTCATGATCGGTTTTTATATTTAAGACAGTCTTAAGATAAAAACGAATTATAAATACTAATTTCAGACAATCCAAAAATTACACACACGCACACGC
>NW_017304949.1:430306-432982 GCF_001594115.1 Trachymyrmex septentrionalis
ACACACACACAAATCCTTTGTTGCACAAATTTTTCTATCAAATGTATTTTGCTGAATTTTAGTATATGGGATTTTTGATTATAATTATATTATAAATCTTAAGTCAAAATTAGAAAAAATAAGATGATGAATTTAATATGATAGCTAAATTGAAAAAAAAAAACTATTATTTATATATTTGCAAGTAAAATTTTATACATAAGAATATTAAAAAAAGAATATTGAGAACATTAAGCATATAAAACATTCATATTTCGTTAATATCAGAATTCAACATGTCTTGATAATTATTTTGACTGCCATTTTGGATTTGCTGTTAAAAATTTGCCAATTATGAATATAGATTTGAAATTAGCGACCTAGAAAACATTAACATAGAAATTTTGAAGGTATGTTTATTATCATTTTTTCATCTCAAGCTAGAATTTTGTATTAAAAAATAGTGCTAATTTTTTTTACTGACCTTTTGTTTATAATTTATATTTAACATAAAATTTAAAATATCTTCGAAATATAATGACACCAAATACCAATAAATATAACGAGAAACATAACGATACCAAATATTAATATAAATCGAATAAAGTAAAGAACGCCGAACGGTCGAAGTTAGATGTTATGAATATATTTAATCAATTTTTTTATTCCAAATGTGATTGTGCGCAAACGTTGAAGCCTCAGTGATCGAGTTGGTTAAGACACTCTTCCCGACAAATTGAGAGGTCCCAGATTCGTACCCTGGCTGAGGTAATATTTTTCGGAATAAGTTTTTTAGGGGTTTTATTTAAAGAGGGTTATTAAACGTTTCATAATGATTGTGTTGAAAGTCCGACAATTATCGGCGCGCAATCTCACATTTAAAACAAAAAAATTGATTAAATATATTCGTAACATCTAATTTCGACCGTTTGGCATTCTTTACTTTCTTTATTCGATTTATTCATACACGATCGTTCTTCTTATAATGTATTAATATAAACCAATTATCAAGTACGTAACATAAATCAATTACTATCAATAAGTCAAATATGTAAAAACATACAAAAACTGTAGCGAGAAAGATGAGCCTTCTACATGCACACTATGCTATAAAGAATTAAGTAGTTAATTATTAGCAACTGTAAAAACGCGAAAATCTTACATATGTTGATGTGCAGCTTTCATTGCGTCTGCAGCTCCCTTCATAGTAGTAAGAACGGCAGTATTTGTATTTGCACTTTCTAGTGCTTCTCTTTGCATTTCAATTGTAGATAATGTGCCATCAATTTGCTGTAATTGCTTCTCATATCGCTTTTTTCTTTTCAGCGCTTGGATGGCAGCTATAATATACATTATATTCTTAATGCTTCATCAAACATATATAAAACGCAAAATGTTAACAATTTATGCGAATTGTTAACAATATGCTAACAGTTTATTAATAGATTTGAGAATTGCAGATTTTTATATTAAACTTGTGTTCTTCTCAGAGTCTATTGACATAATTTCATTAACAGAAATCAAGCAGAACTATCATTTCATAATTCCCTATTAATAATTAAAATGTTCATTCAATTACGAAATAGCAGATTCTGTTTGGTTCTGCAGTAAATCTATCATCATATTTCTGTCAGCAGATTTTATTATATTTTTGTTGATATTCTATTCTTTTCTTGACAAATCTGGATATTTAAATACGATAGTCATCAATAATAATCTGGAATGTATTTATAAAATTATATTGAAGCATCTCAATAGATTTACATTTATTTTATTTTTCAACATAATCCTTTAGCTTTTCAATTTACTTGGCTCAGTATCCATAAATCTATATATATTTTCAGTAAAAAAATATTTTTGATTTAATCACATATACATCACTTCTTTCGTCAGTAACAAATTGATAATATTAATATATTTTTTGAATAAATCAAACAGATTATAATCATTCGTTTCCTTGAATTACTATTTAGTTTAATTAAAGATATTTTAAGAAGTTATTGATTTAGCACTACTAATCAAAATGTGAAAAAATGATACTGAAAATTAACAAAAAACAATTATAATTTATATTAGATTGATAAGAATAAATTAATTAAGAGAAATATACCTATTTTCGATCAAAGCGAATCTTTGAATACATACTTAAATATTTCACAGTGAATTTATATATATATATATATGAGTTTGATAATTTTTATATACCAAAAACTACGAGCTGAAAAAGACGAAAAATTTTCTTCTCACTTTGTGGATTTGTAACGTGTCCAAAACGAATTTGAGAAAATTTTCGATTACATATCGTGAAAGCTTGATACTTTTCCTACAAAATCGTTTTTTTAAATATTCCTACGACTTTTGATTACTGAGTTATCGCGGATTAAATAAAAGAATTATTTTGACTTTAATTGCTCATTACTCCATTAAAAATTGTCGTATCGTATAATTTAAAAAAGAGATTTTTAAAGCTGAAACTTTACTCTATTAAGATATATTTATATTGTTGGTAAGAAAGTAATTGCGGTTTTTACTGATAGATGTCTTTTAAAAAAACGCGATGACTTTTTACTACATCTAATATATATATATACAATTCTGCAAATTAACCAAAATCTTTTTTGTTCTTGAAATAAAATCAAACAGAACTAAAGTAGTAATATCACATATTAAATTGATAAGCAATTTAATAATTTTGAT
>NW_017304949.1:433082-433697 GCF_001594115.1 Trachymyrmex septentrionalis
ATACAATTCTGCAAATTATGCACCAAAATCTTTTTTGTTCTTGAAATAAAATCAAACAGAACTAAAGTAGTAATATCACATATTAAATTGATAAGCAATTTAATAATTTTGATGCTAACAAGCATCTAAGGATATTAATAATTTGATGTTAATATAATCATCTTAAGAATTGTAAATAATTTAATTTATTGCCAAAAATATTACCTTAATGGGGATTCAAACTCAAATCTCCTGCATTCTATGCCAGCATTCTCGTTAATAAAAAAACATTTTTTCTGATAGTATAAACAAACTTATGGAATATTGATGCATATTAATAAGCAAGAGAATATATTAAAAAATAATATAAATGTAATCTTTATTAGTGCTTTAATAAAGTTTATAAATACATTTTGGATAATCATTGATTTAACTTCATATATATAATTTTTTATAAGTAATAAGGGCTAAATTATACTTAAAACTAAATATAAATATCATCAAACAAAAATTTAGAAAAAATTCTAGAAGTAAAATATAGTTTGCTACAAAAAATGGTTCTGTATATTCATATTAAGAATTTCGAAGCCTTTAGCTTCTAATTTTTTTTTTTTTTTTTTTTTTTTTTTAAAAATT
>NW_017304949.1:433797-451319 GCF_001594115.1 Trachymyrmex septentrionalis
TGTATGAACATTTTAATATCATTGGATTAAGTAATTATTTTGGCATTTTTGGCAGTATAATAAATTACAGGGAAAAGCAAAAAAGTTAAATCATATCGTAAATATTTCAATCTAATTGACTTTCTTTGATGATATAAATACAAGAGCAGTTAAGAGGAGCATCCAGTCACAATGCAAAATGTTTTTAGCGAATGTCATATATTTCAAATATTTATGTCAATCATATAAAATCATAAACTGTGATCATGAAATGTGTAAATATTGAAGATCGAAATACCATCAATAATTTATCAAGATTTTAGTTATTAAAGTTCTTAAATTATAACCAATTAATATTTTATAATTTGACTTCTCTCGCAAATTCATATGACAACGAATTACAACTTAAATTCTATGACAATGTTTTAAAAAATTATATTCGTAATCTATTTACTCTTTTAATTGTATAATTTTACTGACATACTGAAGATGGCCAGTAGCTGAAACATTTAATTTTATATGATTAATGTAAATATTTAAAATATATATTTGCTAAAAACATCTTACGTTGTGGCTGTATGTTCCTCTTACTTATATACTATTTATATTTATTAAATCACTTTTAAAATTTTGAAGATATAAATACAATTCAAATTAATGCAAACTAGTTACCCATGTAAGTGTCAATAGATGTGTTCCATTTCATACATGATGCACACAATATATCATTTTATTATTGTTGTACACCGAATATATATAAAGAAAGTTAAAATGATACATCATACGTATCATACATGAAACAAAATGCATTCAATACTACTATTTGTTGCACATTCAAAATGATAGTGAAATTAATCCAAACTGTATTTACATTGCTTATAGAATGGTAAAAATCCAATTGTTCTTGAACATTATAATACATATTTTTCCTTCTTTTGAAATCTGTCACTTACCAAGTAATTAATCGATTCAATAATTTTAAAACATTTATATTTGTTAATTTTTGAAAAAAAAAAATTTGAAGCCAGAATTTAGGATTTTTTAAATAGATGATTTTTTGCAACGAATTGCATTTCCAAATTTCGTTGCCAGTTTAATCTTCTCCTTATGAAGACAAAACAGACAATAACAATTCAACAAGATGAATACTATTACATTTGTCATATAAGATTTTAAATCGATTGACTGACTACAGGATAGAGACATCCGACAACTCCTCTTCTTTGCAGCTAATCAATAGGTTTGAAATGCTTCATACAACAAATGTAATACTGCCAATAAGAGACAATTCCAATCAAACTAACAGTTTAACTGTAAAATACAATTCAATAAAATTATCGAACACAAAATACAAAAGTCGTGGAAAGTCTACGAGTTATACCTCGCTTGTTTTTCGACGCATTCTTCTTCGCTATTAATATTTCATTGTCAATTTTACTCTCCAAGAACTCTTGTTTTTTTATCAACATATCCTCTGTTTCGCGTAACTTCTGAATTGCTTCGGCTGTTGAAGGAGCTGTTGGTTCCTTCTTCCCACCAAACACTTTGCTGAAGAAGCTCATTGCGTTGCGTGTTTTTCTCCGATTTATCAAATAATTAAAAATCACTTTCGATCGTATGCGATGAAATCTGTGCACGTATTTTGAAGTTGAAACAATCGAAATCAAAAGTGTATCTAATACTATGAAATCACTATCGCCATGTTCCTTCCAGGACCTCCGCACGAAAATTGCCGTAGCACCTTATGCCATCTTACGTCAGAGCTTTGCATTCTTTCAACACGTAGCCAATTGTACAGGTGCCATTTCATGGAACGCTGAAAAGAAAAGTCACTAGATCTATGAAGTACCGCAATTGATTTCAAGGTGCCGTCCCATAGAGCGAAAACTGGCAACTGAACGGAACTCGCGGAATCAACAATACGAATCAGGGTGCCATTATATGAAACGCGAAAACGCGGAAGACAAAATTAATTAAACTTTACTAGATTTCCGCGCGTTCTGTTCCGCCTGTTTTGATCTCCTGTTTGGGCGTGTTCACACCTTGACGGAAAGCAGCCAATCAAAACTCTAGCTGGTAGTTAACAATTTCGGCTTTATGTACTATTTACCAGCGCGAGCTGATTGGCCATTGCTTTTCTGCTTTCCGCTTTTCCGTCAAGATGTGAACACGCCCTTACATGGAGCAAAATTTCCGTGAAAAAGAGAAACATATAGTAACAAACACACTTTTGTAATTAAAAAAAAATTATATTCACTTAATTCATTGCAATTTTTATCAATATGTTTTCAGCTTATGTATTGAATACAAGCATTTTAATCAATAAATATCGTTAAAAATTAATAATTTCTAATTCCCCGTTCCGCTTTTCCATTCAATTTGTACTGCATGTAATAGCTCTCAGGAACTGTTTGGAGTCGCTTCGAATGAACCCAGTGTACTTGAAATGTAGAATTCACATTACGTACGACATCTGACATTCACTGTTACGATGAATGTCGGATATCGTATGACGGATATCGTACATAGTGTGAATCCGACATTTCAAGTACGCTAGGTTCATTCGGAGCAATCCCGAGCAGCTCCCAAGAGACGAAACGAACAATGCTAAAGCGAACAATATTTTATAGACATATACCCGTATTGATAGTCCTTTCTTGAGGAATGAGAATTCCTTGTTCCTCATTTCATGTTTCATAAAACCTTACTTAATCAAACAAGGAGCCTTATTATCTTCCTTTTTTCAAGGGAGGTTACGAGTTTCCTTAAAAAAGAGATGTAGCCTTCATAAATCATCAAGCAAACTCTTCCAAATTTAATTCGTCACACCGGTTTTTTTATTTTCGATAACTTTTAGATCTGTTACATTGATAATTATTTTTGATAGCTTTTTTTTCAAAAATAAACTACACCAAAAGCATTTTCTCCTTCTTCGTATAATAGCATTATGGCGAATTCAATTGGAAGCCCTGATGCATATTAAAGCCGTTGTACACTGATTTAATTTGAGTATAAAAGTAAAATGCAAATATTTCGAATTATAAAATACATATTTTATCTAACAGTACAATATGATGTTGATTTGAGTATTTACAATTTAATCGATTCCTATGTTTATTTATAAATATATATTTACGTTATTTTGTGTATGTACGGAAGTTTTAATGTGCATGAGTACGCACTGAGTGCGTCTAATCAAATTCGCTATTAATTTTATTTTTGTCCATTATTATTGCAAAATGCTTAATCACGATTTTATTTAATCAACAATGCTTTTATAACCTTTTTATTATTCGTAATTCACGATATTAGGTATGCATATACTATATATTATATAGCCCTCAATAAGTTACTAAAATCTCTAAAATTTTCCTTCCTTCGGGAAGGCAGACTTGAGATTTATGAAACAAGGAAACCTTGGAGAATCGAGAAATCCTTCATGAAGGCTTCCTCCATCCTTAAAATAAGGTAGAACTACGTATACAAGTGATGATATCTCTAGACCGAGCATTCGAGGAGTGCGAGTAGCCCTCATTTAGAAAAGGACACATTCACTTGGCCTAGAGTACCTATAAGCCGGTTTCACCAACGCCAATTACTTAATTGGCCGTAGGACTGACTAATCGTGTTTGCTGTTTAATAGAATCAATACAAAATTACCTTTTTAAGAAAGGTAAAAAAATATGCTTCTCGAATAAAACCTAAGTATCCAACCCAATTAATAGTTGTTTTAATTTTTCTTTAAAGATATTGAAGGTCTTTTTATTCCAACCCAAGTAATAGCAACTTTAATTCTCTGTCAAAAATTACTGCTCCTCGAAAAAAACTATTGTATGTCAAATGAAAAATTAAAACCCAGATGCTACAATCTTAACTAATCAAATTAAACTCTATTAAATGAAAAAGTAAAATGTTATGTGGGAGTAGGTATTTTATGAGAATACTGAATGACCATTGTGAGATAATATATGGTTTATTGGATAGGTGTATAACAGGGATAATGCACATCGCTTCGCGCCGCCATGTCTCTGTTCTCTCCCTCGCGGGATAATGATGGAAGGACTGCCAACTTTATTACAAATAGTTTTCTGACGAGTTGGGCACCTCCACTAATTCCCTAACATAAAACGCAACGTACTATCTTTTATTACTTAACACTAATGATATCTATCATTCGTATAAAAGATTTAACATCAACAAAACTGGCGCCAAGTTAAATTCCACAAAATTTGATATATCATTCGTAAAAAAGATTTGATATCAACAATTAGTGCTAAGTTAATTCCATACAAAATTAAATAAATAATATAAATTTTAATGATACGTATCATTCGTATAAAAGATTTGATATCAACAAAACTTTCAAGTTAAATTCCACATAATTTTATGTATTATTTGTAAAAAAGGTTTGATATCAACAATTGGCGCGAAGTTAAATCCCATATAATTTAGATACCAAATTAAATAAATGATATCAACTTTAATGATATATATTATTCGTATAAAAGATTTGATGTCAACAACTTAAACCCAAAACCAAATTAAATAAAGAATACAATTCATATAATTGCTTTACCTTGTCCATTTAAGTGTTACCACAAGAAGTTGGTAACACTTGAATGGACAAGATAACGCAATTATATGAATTGTATTCTTTACTTAATTTGGTATGGGATTTAACTTCGCGCCATTGTTGATATATCAAATCTTTTATACGAATAATACATATTCACATATAACAAAAGATAGTATCACTTGCGTTTTACTTTTTAATTTGATAGAATTTAACTTGATTAGTTAAGATTGTAGCATCTATGTTTTAATTTTTATTTGATACATTAATTTTTTTCAAGAAGTAATAATTTTTGACAGAGAATTAAAGTTACTATTACTTGGATTGGAATAAAAATTAAAAAGACCTTTAATAAGAATATCTTTGAAAAAAAATTAAAACTACTATTAATTGGTATTAATTGGTGGATACTTAAGTTTTATTCGAAAAGCACATATGCTTAGCGCCTCTTTTTACTTTTTTAAAAAGGTAAGTTTATACTGATATCACGCATTTTGTAGTGACGAACGTCTTTATAAACGATTTACCTTATAATTGACTTCAAGAAATAGATTTTCCTATGTTAAATATAATTTAGAGAAATTTGATAATATAATATAATACTTATAGAAATTTTTCGTTTTGAAGGATATTATTCCGTTTCTATGGAAAAATGTATTTTTAATTTTGTATAATTTTGTATAGCCCTCCGCATTCTAATTCTAATTTGTAAACGCAGCATTATGAATTTTAATGCAAATTGTATTGTCTAAATATAATATTAGTATATGCGCGATTCTATTTTCCAACTTTCAGAGAAAATTGTGAGAATTAAGAGTTAAAAAAAATCATATACTTCGAACAATCGTTTATTTCTTTTCTTTAACTGCCTGTTCATCCAAAGTAAGAATTTTACTTTCAATAAACTCTGTCTCATGAACTGAGATATTAATCGTTAAAGTTGAATATTATTCAGGTTAAAAGTTCTGTCAGCCACGAAAAATACTGTGAAATTCTCTGCTTTAAAATATATTTTTGACTTTAAAAATACAAGTTACTTTCTTATATTTTAAAATAGAGAAATGAAAATTTTACCGCATGTCTGCTTGCATCGCAGTATTTTGTGACTGTGACAGACTTCCCAACCTGAATAGTCGTTGACTAATATCATCATGGTTCACGAGACAGAGCGACACTTTTTTCTTGTCAAACTTTATTTTTATGCGAAAACGCATCGATTGAATGTATTTTTATCAATCAATTAAAAGTTGATTTGAAGTATACGAATGCGACCGTAATCTTACTCATGTAGAATGTGTTCTGGATAACCTAGCTTCTTTGGTAGCAAACACCTGAACTCAGTTCCTCGGGCACGCAGACACTTAATTCTTTGACGATGAATACCTAGACAGTTCCTCGATTACGAGCTTGATATTTCATCTTTTTTGCATAATTTACGCCTGTGCGTTACAGCCGTCATGCCATCTTCTTTTTCTTCTTATTGGTTAGTGGCTCCTGCCTCTCATATATTGAACGAAGACAATACGGCCAATCACGTCCTTATGAGAGATACAAAAACTAAAAGTGATGTAATGTCTGTGAAATTGGCGAAGCCCGTCCGGACACCAGGCGCCTGCGTCCACGGCGTCGTTACGCCGCGTGGACGCGCGTCAGGACGAACGAACGGGTCCAAAACCTCGGGACAGCTATGACTCCGTCATGCCATTATGTATGATCAAAATATTAATTTTTAAAGCGCTTAATATCCGCCATCGATAACTTGCTGCGCGGGGAGTGAGGACTGCCTGGCAAGCGCCCCGCATATCATCGTGAACCATAAACGTCATAACTGAAATGTGCAGGCATCCAAGCGTCTCTACCGCCATCTAATGCCAGACAGTACAACTATACACTTTTCTTCTGGTCGACGATGTTAATAATATTATAAATAATAGTATTATAAATAAAGTCAAAGATTTCAGATTTTGTATCGCAATATTTTCGCTTGTAGAACACGTAGAGAAAAAATAAAAACACTTTTATTATATATTTTGAGCAGATGCAATCGATTGAGCACACTTAGAACCTGATCAGTTCAGCCCTTATTGAGATCCAATAATCTCAATCCCTGGCAACTCGCCGGCTCGCGTAAAGTAATCACAACAGTGTAGCTTAACGCCAAGACACTACGAGTACCAGTATCTCCAGATAAATTAATTTGATTTAACAAATATTTCTTTTTATTGAATAAATATTTATTTATTGTAAATAAATGTTCAGTTGGTCGATATTAAATTCAACATTTATTAAAATATTTCTGTTTTCTTTTAAAAACTAGAACGCTTCAGAAATGTTGAAAAATGTATATCTTTTTCAAAATTTCCTTTGTATATAAATTCTGTAATATTCTAAGATTTTTCATTCTATATTCTCCGAAAAAACTTATAAAATTTGAAGAAGATTTTTATAAGTTCTCTAATATAACTATTTATACATTAATATTCTAAATTATAATTTCTGATAATATGATAAATTTATAAAAATATTATGGAATATTATAAAAACTTTTTTTCATCAGAGTGATATTGCTCAATTCTTTTGTAACCAGAGCAGAAATAATACTGCTACGAGGGCAAGTCAATAAGTTCTTAGAAAATCTGTCAGAGGCCACTCGCAGTGTCATGTCACATTACTTTTTGACAAGTAGCATCTTTTAGCTGATTACTGTCAAATTTTGAGCGGAATTCATCGCGTGGTTTTATTTCTGTAGACGATTAAAGCGAACAACTTTTGTATTTTTTGCAAAATGGAAAAAAACGAGTTTCGTGCAGTGATCAAACATCTACATATGAAAGGTTTAACGCCGGAAGAAATCACAGCCGAGGATAATGTTTATAGCACATCTGTACTAGCGTTTGTGACTGTATACAATTGGGTGAATGAATTTAAACGTGATCGTACATCCACATGTGATGCATCTCGTTCGGGACGTCCAATTGAGGTTGCTACGCCAGTAATTATCGATAAAATCCACGATATTTGACTGATCGACGAGTGAAAGTGCGCGAGCTTGTTGAGGCCACAGGCATATCACATGGCACAGTGATTTCAATTTTGCACGAACAATTGGGTATGAAAAAGCTATCGGCAAGATGGGTGCCGCGTTTGCTCACTGTGGACCATAAGACGACCATGTAACGATTTCAAAACAATGTTTGGAGATGTTTAAACGTAATCCAGATGAATTTTTGCGTCAATTCATTATTGTGGACGAAACATGGATCCATTACTTCACACCCGAGACGAAGGAACAGTCAAACAATGGACTTCACCGGGTGAATCAACTCCGAAGAAGGCAAAGACTGTGAAGTCGATTGGAAAGATGATGGCCACAGTTTTTTGGGATGCACGCGGTATAATTCATATCGATTACCTTCCATCGAAGCAAACGATTAATGGCGATTACTACGCAGCCTTATTGGACCGTTTCAACAACATTTGAAAAAAAAATATCCCCATTTGACGAAGAAGAAAGTGCTCTTCCATCAAGACAATGCACGGGTTCACACGTACCCAGCAGCGATGGCCAAATTCAACGAATTCCGCTACGAATTGCTTCCCCATCCAGCATATTCACCAGATTTAGCCCCCTGCGACTATTTCCTGTTTCCCAAACCTGCACGCACGCACGCACGCACGCACGCACGCACGCACGCACGCACGCACGCACACACAATTCTGATCAATCCATCTCTACGCAGTTCATATTAGGAAAAACATACATATAACCATAATTTCGATCAATAACAATGGTATTTTAAATCGCAAATAATTTAGTAAAAGCGCTCACATCGAGCTCAGTAAAAGATTATTTTAAAGATAATACTGTTCTTTCAAATGCATTTTGTTGTATTGGCCTGTGACATCTAATTCACCTCATGTACTATTGCCAGGGTTGAGAAGTAACTAATTACTTGTAACTAATAGCGTTTTCTCTTGGCTACACTATCGCCCACTAGTGCAATACTCAGATAGTGTACCGTGTTTCCATAGCTGGTGATAAGCGAATTCATTCGGATGTACCGTATTTCCGTGGCTACGGTGTAGTGCAAATTTTATGCCCGAAGTGGGATTTTGCTATACCGTCTCAAAGGGATGGTGTAGATCCAGTATGACATTTAAAATTTAAAAATGGAAATCAAGCGGGAATAGGGTTTTAGATTTCAATAATGATGTAGTATACACCATGGTGTGCACCATTTTGGTGTAGTGTAGCTAAGTGTAGCACTTACACGCAACTGGTGCGATGCGAGGTCTTCACTCAGTGTATCCCAAGAGAAAACGCTATAAGTTACAGTTACAGTTACTTTTTTTCAGTAACTGAAACTTAATTTAGTTCCTTTTTTCCGTCTTTAACTGTAACTTAACTTAGTTACATTTCTTTCAACTAAATACTAACTAGTAACTAATTTAACAGTTACTTTTACAGTTACTTTATATTTTAAACTTATTTGTCAATTTAATGTGATTGATTAAAATCTGAATACTGATTAAGGCTACAGTTCATTTGATGTTACAAATGCTTCGAAATATTTATAGCGCTAAGGGTGTGTTCCACAACATACACAATGCTCGCGTGTATCATTTTATTGTTTAATATTTGTAAACAACAAGGATAAAATGATATTTGCGATCGTTGTGAACGTAAATGGAACGCACCGTGTTTTAGAACGCAGCCCAGTGCGAATATTTTATTATTTCGTCCGTTATTTAAGTTATCTCGCGTATATTCCTGCGAAATTAAAAAAATTTTAAATAAAATTGTATATTGAAAACGTAAATGATTTGTTTCTTTGATAGCTCTAATGATATTGTTATCACTCATATTGTTCTGTCATGATAACAGAAAAGTAACTAAAAAGTAACTGAAAAGTGTGTGTGTGTGTTTACTTTTGTAGTAACTGTAATTGTAACGAGTTAATTTTTAGTCTCGGTAACTTGGAATTTTAACTAGTTATTATTGAAAGAAAAAAAACTGTAACTATAACTAGTTATTTTTACAGAGTAACTTTCTCTGACTATTGTAAACTCGGATCTTTAATTATCAATTTGATTATTATATGCATATTCTTACTTCGTTATTATTTAAAAAAAAATAGCCGAGAATTTCTGAAAATGAACATTTGAAACCTCATTGTAATATATTTTTATCTTTATTATTTACCACATTTAAAATTTGATAACTATTTTCAACTTTTGCTTTACTGAGCAGTAGAATTATTATACGTAGTGTTATTATAGTAATCAAAAAAATTTTGCAGGCACTGTTGTGCTACGTAAAAGGTACTGTAAACATGCTACGAAACTGCATGTTCTGCGTCAATTGTATGCGTTCATGTGCGCTTTTTAGTGAATTTTCATAGTGAAAGCGCTTTAAAGCGCTAAAAAACATGCACCTACATAAGCGCTTTTTTAATGTTTTATAAGCACTGCTGTGCTACGTGAGTAATTTTATCATGTTTATTCTGGAATATGAAACTAATCAATAATACTTATTTCAGTAATAAAACGGGATTAATTAATTTTTTTATCAGGATTGTAATGTTCTATTAAATATTTTTTATAATATCTACCACAATATTTACGATAAATATTTCATAATGAATATAATAAGTCTTCATACTCGGTGCAATTTAAGACCACAAAAATATTTATAATTAAAATATAGTTATTTTAAAAAATTTTTAAATTTAAGTGGGACACCCTCTAAATAGTTCAATATTTCAACAAAATAACACCAGAATTTTTTTGATTTTTTTCAATTTTAATTCGTGCCATCGATGCACGGAAAAATATCTTTGTGGACAAAATTCAACTAACGCTCTAATTCTTATTCAATTAAAAAATTTTTTTTTTAATTTGCTCAAAATTGAATGAGCTAAAAGCTATTCTGCATAAATTTTAATTATGGTTTAAAGTAAAAATAACGGTTCAATAAAATAAGCAAAAAAAAAATTAAAATTATACGATAAAAAATATTGAATCGCGCGCGGCTATTTTTAATTTGGAGCGTAATCAAAATTTTCGCAGAATGTACTTATAGTTTATTTAATTTCGAGCAAATTAAAAAAAAACTTTAAAATTAGTTAAAAATTAGAGTATCGATTGAATTTGTTTATCTATTATGCAGAGCCTTAACATTTAGAAAAGCTCTGCAGTTAAGTTTTTTGTTTAAAAATAGATGCGATGCAAGTCGGTGTTAAATCGCGGTGTCAAAAATAGGTATGCAAGATGCAAATGCGTAATACAATACATTTTATCACGTATATCTATTTATACCGTTTTTTTTATTTATGCACATCGTTTTTTTTTTCAACAAAAAACTTAACTTGCAGAGCTTTTTTTAGACTCCTCACAATGGGCGGAAAAATTTAGCTGATACTCTAATTCTTAATCAATTTTAAAGTTTTTTTAATTTGCTCTGAAATTGAATGAACTGTAGCCACTTAAAGTGATCGATCCGAAATGAGCAAAAAAATCAATATTATGTGATAACGAATATTGGAACGGCCATTTTTAATTTGAATCGTAATTAAAATTTACGCAGAATGGGCATTAAGCTCATTCAATTTCGAAAAACAAATTAAAAATAACTTTAAAATTGGTTAAGAATTAGAGCATCGACTGAATTTGGTCCACAAAGGTGTATTTCCGTCTATCCATGCCTCGTAGGCACGGATTAAAATTGTTCAAAAAAATCTGAAAAAATTCTGATGTTTTTTTTGGGATTTTAAATTACGTTTAAAAGGTAGTTTAATGTCTAAATTAACCACCTTTGATGATGTCCTGATTAAATTTTAAAAACTATTAAAATGACGACCCTTACGTACACCGTTTTTTTAATATACATTTTTTAGCACTTTTTAAATGCTTTATAGGCATTATGTGTTACTTGGAGTCAAATTGAAATCAGATATCGCGCGAGATTTAGTCAACCAATGGCAGACCATTGGGTAATTTTAGTTGTATGGTGCACAGAGACTGCGCTACATTGCGGGATGCTGTATAATCAATACTGTCATGCTCCGGACCAAAAAGCGGAATCGAGAAACTGCATGTCATCTAACAACATCATGAAAACTGAAAGACATACTTGTGCGCCACATATCGATGGTGAGTCAGAATATTTTTCGATTTTTACGTCAACTATTTAAATATCTAGTAAATCAGAAAATAATGCTCACATCATTTGAAGTGACTCTCTCTCTCTCTCTCTCTCTCTCTCTCTCTCTCTCTCTCTCTCTCTCTCTCTCTCTCTCTCTCTCTCTCTAAAAAATTAAGATAAATATAAGAGTAAAATAATTTAGATTACAGCCGAAACATGCGTAACTCACTATATATGTCGATTATTGCGAAGAGTGTTGCTAAGGTCTCGGTAGTCTAAAGGCTCAGGACGCTCGCACGGAATGCAAGAGATCCGGGTTCGACTCCCGGCCGAGGCAATATTTTTTCGCAATAAATTATTACAGTTTTTTAAGATTTGGCAGAATTTGGGGGGATTTATTTGTTTCAGATTGATTGTGTGAATCCGATAATTTCATCGGCTCTCAATTTATGTCTGAAATATTAATTCAATTTTATTGAATGTATATTAAGACAGTAGTTCAACATCTTAATACTGTGACCGCGAAGGCGCTGTGTTCAATGAGTGTAGTAATTTAGATTACTTCAGTTGCTTGATCTTCTGAACAAATAATAAATTAATATTATAATTCGACTCAAAATGATTAATATTAACAAATAAAAAGGGGCCATGAGCCAAAGCAATTTATTATTTCTAATATTTTAATGTAAAACATTTCATAAACAAACTTTTCGACCTTCTAAGAGAGTCTTCCCAATGTTAAAATACATATTAAGTAAATACATATTAAGTAAAACATAATAAAGTCAATTTTAAACTAAACGATAAAAATACATATTTTTAATTAGACGCTTATTAACAATAAATTAACACTTCATTGAATACATCAATTGATTTGAACTTAAAACGTTTAACAGTATTATTTTAACTAAGAAGTCCAGTAGTGAAACAGTTCGATTGGCAACTCATGTACAATATACAGTTAGTACTCGTCGAAATGGAGAGATGAATTTGTTATTAATAAGCGTCTATTTAAAAATATGTAAACAAATATATATAATGAGGCTCGAAAGAATCTATCAGTAAAAAATATAAAAAAGCCCATCAGAGCCTACATCGCTATTCGGATGCATAAAAATTCTTTTTCGTATGAATGTAACAAAACAAATATACGTTTCAACCTTCAGTTCGGGTCCTTGTCAATATAAAATATAAATCGAAATTACATAAATAACGCAAATTCCAAGTTGATGATTCCCGACAAATTAGTTCGTTCTTCTTTATCCAAATGCCAAATTAGCTATGTAATGAATAGCCCAATGATTATCAAAATTATTACATTATACAATAATAATATAAAACTTACATAAAGTAAAACCGAAGTCATATGCATTGCGTTACTATGTAAAATCACATCGCTCATCAGATTGTCAGATTTACTGTGTAGTCATTCAAAAGAAACACGAAACGAAAATTAGAGAATTATTAAAATCATTTGTCTGAATTTTTTATTATATCAACTTACATGTGTAAGCGTTTTCTCGCGGCTTATCGTAAAGGTCTTATGTCGACAGTCAGAGATACAATGAGAGTCAAAATAATAAAGTCAAATAGTTATTGAGATAAAAATAAAACTAAGAACAAAAGAGGGTAATATCAACGTCACAATTCAATAAACAAATTCATGTATAGTGGATCCAAAGAATATCATTCTTAAATTTAAACTCTGTTTCTGTTGCTTTATATGAATCGCTTTCGAAATCAATCTTTTTATTAAGTACTTTTTCTTCGTCTAATATCTTGACATTTTTCCAATGAAAATCATGCTGATGACTGATTCTGTGTTCTGTTATTACGGAATGCTGTGTAGTGTTTCAATTTATGTGATTTTTATGTTCATTTATGCGTCTCTTCAAACATCTACCTGTTTGGCTCACATATGACACTTCACAATCTCGACAATCAATCTTATATACAACGTCTGTATAAGATAACTTGGAACGAACGTCTTTATGACCCCTGATGAACCCCCTGAGATTAATCCTTTTATATGCCATGTGTATTAAGGAGTCTTTTTAAAAAAATTTTTTAAATCTTTTCCGATAAAAGTGGTTTTCATGACTTCCAGAAAAAGTCTCTCTCAATTAATTAATTAATTAATTAGTAATGAAAGTAAGTATAATATAATGAAAAAGAATTAATGTAGTAACAAAGAATAATAAAGGATAACTGTAGTAAAATCATTGTATAGAATAAAAAATTATTGTATAGAATAGTAATGAGTTAGAATCTTAAAGGGAAATTGATCAAGTATTAGTTTTTAATAAAAGATAGTAAATGTTTATGAATGGAGTTTAAATCCGATGCACCTATCTGTTATATCAAAAATATTAAATGAAACCAAAAAAGTTAGAAAAGTCAATATATGAGCAATTATAAACTAGTTTATTAAGATGACAAAACGAATAAATTAAAAACTAGTATAAAATAGTAGAACTTTACTTACTTATTGTTCATTAGTCTTCATCAATCAATTAAAATACAACAACGAATAAAACAAAAGTTAAAAACATAATAAATTACAATAAATAACAGATTCGTTGAATTGAATACTGAAACATTAGAATGATTCTCAGTCACGCGAAAAAATGAAACATTAAGACATATCCCGCTACAAAATTTTTCATGCATATATATCTATGAACATACATAAAAATATGTATAAACATACATAAACATGTATAAATATTCATAAACATACATGTATAATTATGTATGAAATATACATGTTCATACATACATGTTCATACATACTTCTTTCTTTTATAAAATTACTTTTGATGTCATAAAAATATTAATAATTAGTCAGAAAATATAAAAAATAATTTGAAGAATAATTGTAATTATAATGAAACACATTTTTTCCGGGTTCTTTTTTAAAGTATTATAAAAATCCAAATAAATTTTCGATATTAAACCCCATTCATACTTTTATTAAAAATTAATGCTGGATCAATTTCCTTTTAAGAATGTATTACACATACAGTCCCCGCAAAGAAAATTAAATTTGGAAGTATATTTATAAAAACTTCAAATAAACTATACACATATGAAAGTTATAACAACAATATAATATCTTATTCACATTTTTGTTTAATAATACATTTTTGTAGTTTATTCATTCTATTTGTTATTATTTTTATTGTCAGAAATAAAAATTTTTTTAAATAAAAGAATTACAAAGGTTAAATAATAAAGAGCATACAGCCACGACAAAGGATGTAAACAAGATGTATATTTTGTAAAAATTTTTCAAATAAATAAGTAGACGTTTCGGTCAAGGTTTGACCATCCTCAGTACAATAAAAGATGACATTAAAAACTTATAACTAAAACGCAAGTCAAAAGTTAAAAATAATAATAAATAGACTAAAAATTATATGATATTTTTAGCAGCAAAATAAAAAAATTATGAAGAATAGATAACTTAGCAGGGCACGAAGACTCATCGGTACATCAAGATATGTAACACGTTTAAGTGATAATTAATTTTATCGTCCTAATACTGACAAAGGCCAACAATCATGGTATATTTATATTAAGGAAGGATAGGGAAGGGGTAAAGAAAAGAAAGGAAGGAGAAAATGTTAAGAGTGGGACTTAAAACTATTTTCAATAAGTGGGAGATAGACTTCGGGGAACCGTTCAGTATATACCGCTCTGTTTATTTAAACCATTTTTTTTGCACTTTAATATGTATCATTTCCGCAACCAATCTTTTGTAATAGGAACCTTCTGAATCCAATATCTTGGCATTTTCCTAATCCATCTCATGGTCCTTTTCCAGTCTGTGGCATGAGATAACCGAATGGGAGCTAGGAGGTTTTTTCAAATCATTCATATGTTCTTTTAGACGAGTCTTTAATTTTCTTTTGGTCTGACCAACGTATGAATAATTGCAATCCTTGCAATAGACTTAGTATACAATATTCAAAAATTCCACTTTTTTAATCTTATCTTTTCCTGTTTTTATGCCTATTCATGCTATTCACAGGTTTGTATACCAAATCAAATTGAAACTTGTTTAACGTTGATTTGAATTTCTCAGAGATTCGCTTAAGGTACGGAATAGTAAAGAATTTTTTGTTTATGACGTATCCGCGTGAAAATTAACATTATGTTCTTTAATGAAATTAAAATTCTTTTTTACTGACCAAATTTTAATTCTGTTGTTTATCGTTGCAAATAAAAATTGCAACGGATATCCGTTACAGTTTGTAGAGTGGTCATTAAGGAACCGATGTTGATGTTGTGGAATTTGGGATGAGAAAGAAATAGAACTCTGTTCAATAAATCAATCACCACACCTCTTTTGTGTGAGATAGGGTGATTCGAATAAAAATTCAGATATCTACCCGAATTTGTAGGCTTCTTATATATATCAAAAATAATTCTCCCTCTATCAATCAATAGTTTGACGTCTAGAAAGTTTATGCCTGTCATCGCCAAAATCCACTGTAAATTTGATGCGTTCATGGTACGCATTGAAAGAATCCAAAATGCTGGTAATGAGATTGTTCGGAGCCGCAAAAACGATATCATCCACATACCGAAAATAAAAAGGAATGTGTGTGGTGAGTGTATTAAAAATGTCATTCTCCAAATCCTGGATCACTACATCAGCTAAAATCGGAGAAAGAGGAGATCCCATGGGCAGATCAAAAATTTGTTCGTAAATATCGTTATTAAATTTAAAGAACGTAGAATTTAAAATGATGGAGATCGCTCTTTTAAACTCAAGATAGGTGATAGAAGTATTCTTACAAATCAAGTCCCATCTACTCAATACACTCTTTAACGCCAACTCCTTAGGTATATTAGAGTACATAGACACAATGTCAAAGGAAACTATACGATAATTTTCCTGCAAAGGCAAGCCATTGATTTTTTTAACCAACTCGAAGCTGTTTTTTATATAACCAAAATTTTTATTTAGACTTTTGTCAATGATATCTTTTAAATAAACCGCTAACTTGTAGAAGGGACTATTGATACAACTAACAATCATTCTTAGAGGGATACCCTCCTTGTGTACTTTTGGCAGCCCATATGATCTCGGTAGATCTCCATCGGAAACATACAATTTTTTATATACCACTTGATCTATGAAACCCTCTGATTTCCAAAATGTTAAGAGCGATCGTATTGCCGTAGTCAATTTGTTGATAGGATATTTTTTTATCATTCTATAAGTGGTATTATCTGAGAGAATTTCATGCATTTTATGTATGTAGTCATTCAAGGTTAAAATCACTGTGGTGTTATCCTTGTCAGCTCTAGTAATCAAAAGATTTGAATGATTAGACACAAAAAGCTTGAGTTCATTCAGTACAAGACATAATAAGGTGTCAATTGAGCTATTAAGAGAACTGTATTTTATACTATTACTCGTATATTAAGAATGGGTATGCTATCTTTTCTTATTTGATTCTTTGTTCGATCATCTAACTTAACAATATTATTTTATTATTGATAAAAGAATTTATATTTTTCTTTTATAAGTACTATAAATATTTAAAATAATTTATGCAAAGTTTCATTGTGATTCACTAATTAGTCACAAAGATATAGAACAAATAAATATTTTATTTATTTAGATAACTAGTTCATGAATCACAACTCTACGTAAATAATCTTAAATACATAATGTACTTATATTAAAAAATTGAGATTTTTATGATTTATTTTATATAATTTTCATATATTTTTATTAGAGCACAGATTTAAAAAATACTACTTTTATTAAATACTATGTTTATTAAAATAACTTATGATCCAGATAATAAA
>NW_017304949.1:451419-469599 GCF_001594115.1 Trachymyrmex septentrionalis
CAGATAATAAACCTTCACCAATTTGTCATATTATTTTTAAACGTGATTTAGAGTAATCTGTAATTTTTTCATAATTTTGTTATTGTTTTGAAAGTATGTGTAAAACATTCTTAAGATTCTAACTCACTATTCTATATATTATAATAATTTTTTTAATGATTTTACTACAATTATATTCTTTATCATTCTTCGTTATTATTCGTTATTTCTTCATTCAATGGCAAAAAAGTAGAGTGAGAATTAAAAATTTTTGTGAAGTCGTCAATTGTGTGCGTGCGTGCGTGCGTGCGTGCGTGCGTGCGTGCGTGCGTGCGCGCGCGCGCGCGCGCGTGTGTGTGTGTGTGTGTGTGTGTGTGAGAGAGATAAGAATCTAAACAATATTAATCAACAACTATAAAGCCAACAATTTGGATCAATAAAATATATATTTATATAAAAAACTCAATTCGAGTAATCCATAACGATTATGTCTTATTATTTTTAGATGTTATATGTATTTCTGTTTGTTCACCAACATTCTTTCAGATCTAGCAATACAAAGCATCCCAAATAGATGGAATATATTGAAAAAGACATTAGCATTTTATTAAATAAATTTATTTCTGCTGTTGAATTTGTACTTTTGTCCATGTATTATATTTTACATTCAACAACAATATCTAAACAATCCTTTGATACACGCATGGGTTTATCTTTATCGCCCATCGTCGCTAATTTGATATTGCAGGATCTAGAGGAAAAAGCGTTAAACAGTTTAAACTTTGATTACTTTTCTACTACTCTGTTACGTTGACAGTCTGTTAATCTTCCGATTAAATTGATAATATTGTTAGTGTATTTAATAGTTTTCATAATCGGTTACAATTTACTTATACATTGAAATATAATCGCAGCATTAGTTTTTCTAGATCTCTTTTTCACAGTCAAAGATGATACAATTTTTTTAAATTAGTTTCATAAAAGGACATTTTCAAAAAAATATTTATCATATATTTCGAGTCATCCTTTATGCCATAAGATTGAAACAATTTATAATTTTATAGATAGAGCGATTTTGTTATCTCATCCGACTTTTCAGAGTGAGAATTTCGAATTATGAGTTTTTGTTAGACAATGGCTATCCATTCAAATTAATTTGCAATGAAATAAATCGATTTAAAACACTTTTTAACGTATAATTTAGATAAAAATAATGAGAATATGATCAGTAATGTAAATGAAAACAATTCCAAAAAGAATACATTTTTGTGATACCTCATGTATATGATATTACACAAAATGTAGCAGCGTATTTTAACAAGTTATTAATTAAGTAGGCTAACGTTTGCTTTTTAGGTTTTCACGGGTATCATCTTCAAAGATATCAGAAAGTTTACGGATTACCGCCGTGTTTCTATTCATTGCTAATGCCAACATTTTGTGAACCTTGTCGTTCACTTCATCAGAGTGAAGAGCGTATTGAGCTGCTCCTCCAGTGAACTCCTTTTATATAAACTCTGTTGAGGGGGACAAGGATATATTGAGAAGGCGAGGAAGGAGACATTCTTGACTTGCCAAGAGAGCATATCTTCCATCCTTCTTATTTTAACTTGAGTCTCTATTCAAAATGTCTGAATGTTTCTGTATTTCCAGAACCTGTCTATACTTCTCGGAAAATATGATTTTATGAATAGTATTTGATGTCCTGTTTCAACGCTGTGTTCTATGCTGATTGTGTGACATGTTTCGGTATGACATCCCGTTGATGTTCCTTCATGCATACGTTGATCATTCTTCCGGTTTTATCGATGTATACTTTCCCGCAAGAGCAAGATATTTAGTATACTCCTGCGAAATTGAGTAAAGGTCTTTAGGATTTCTCAAGATTTGCTCGATCCTTGGGGGCTTGAAAATGGTTTGAATGCTATATTTGTTCAAAATCCTGTCAATTCGATCTGTTATTCCTTTTACATGAAAGAATAGAGAGACTTCTTTTGTTTAATTTTTCCTGTGGTTGTTATGTGTCGAAGTTCTTTGTGCCTCTTTTATGTTTGCCGATCGTCCTGTTCACATTCTTTTTATTGTTCCGCTGTAAAATTTGTTTCATGTGGTTGAGTTCTGTTTGTAGATATTCTGTATTAAAGATATTCAATGCTCTATGCTCAAGTGAGTGTATTGCCGACTGTTTTTGTGTTGGGTGGTGGTCATGTGACTCGGCACATAAGCATTTGTCAGTGTGTGTTGGCTTCCTGTATACTTGATGAAGAGTATTGTCAGCCTTAATTTTTTTTTATAAGAACATCTAAGAAAGCTTACCGTTTTCTTCCATGTCCATAGGATCGAATATTGGAATGTTGGTTGTTGAGAAAGTTTAAAAATTTATGAAATTTATTACTGTCTCCAGATTACGAATATATTATCTACATAACAAAACCAAACTTCTGATTTGTTGATCGCCTTACGAAGGGCCTCTTCTTCAAAGTACTCCACGAAGATATTTGCAATTACAAGGGAGACGGGAAAGCCCATAACCGCTCCAGACATCTGTTCGTAAAGTTCCGTTATGTTGATTATTGTAGGAAAAATGTATGGTCGTTAGGTAGCTCAATTAAAGGGATAATATTATTGGAGACTTTATGCGAAGATTTCTTCATACGCTCATGGAATATATAATTAGGTGATTTCCCGTTACCTGCTTGAGCCTGATGTCGTTGACCACTGAATGCTTTTTCCACAGATTTTTATTGTTACATTAGACTGCTAACTTCCCATTTTTCCTTAAAAAAGTAGTTCTTTAAAAGTATTACCTGCGCGTAGAATAAGACCATCACACACAGAAAAGAGATGCTAATAGGTCAGGTGATCTATCGTTTCTGTGATTGGTTTAAAAGTATATAGAAAGTATGCGCAGCATGCAAATGTACTTATTCTGTGCATATAGTACATACATTTCGGCAACAGTTAAAAGGACGAGTTATCAGTTTAGTGTTATAATAGAACTCTGTGGATTCCTTAGGAAGGATTTCTTCCTCAAAGGACAACAAGGTGCCTTGCTCAGCTCTCAGATTGAATAGAATGTTTATTTCGGTATTTATTCGATCCCTCTCTGATATCAGAAACAATACTTCCTCTACTAATTTTTACTTTCATAAATAATTAAACACAAATTCTTGTTATTAATGTAATACATTGAATACCACAACTTCTAATTCTAATAAAAAATAATTATATCCTCTCTTTTTTCATTCTTTTACATTAGTATTAAAAAAGACAAAAATGCATCTTCATGAATAAAAAGATTTGTTTTATTGTTATAAACACTTCTTTATTATTGTGACATTATAATGTAAGAACGCAATTAAAAAAATAAAAAAATAAATGAATTGCGTACGATGAAAGTTATTTATATAGATTAGCAGTACTAAATAATTAATTTGTAGTACTTACAAGTAAACCCAAATGTTACACTTTGATTTTAACACATATTTTTTTATAGATGCTTTTACGCTTACCCATTAAAACCCGGTAAAACACTCTCATTAAAAAAATCGATTTTTATATTTTTGAATCAATATCGTTGAAACGGTAAAAGACATGAAAAAAATTTCAAAAGAATTTTATGGTTTTTAATGTTTACTTACATTTTTCAGAAATGTTATTTTTTTCGAAATCCCCCTTCCCCTCTCAATTTTTGAAAAATTTAAAATTGGTCTTATTGCATATTTAACGACAAATATATCCATGCATGATAAAATCATTTTGTAAAGACGCATTTTTCAGGAATAAACTACTTAGATATATACTCGTATAATACCTTCATATATCGCTGTTCGCGTTCCGCTTAGCTGTATGGTGTCTATTGCTATTAGAGAGTTTCACAGAGAAAGAGTGGTAAACTGCACCACGTGACTCGGTCTCCTCTGATTGGACACGGTCATCAAAGCTCCATAGAGCATTCACGGATGCAGCAATAGATTAAAACATATTAGAGAAGAGTCGATATTTGAAAAAGTCGCAATTCGTCATTTTACAACTGGTCAAGTCTTTATAAGTGATACATATTACACTACTCAACAAAATTAAAGCATTACCTGATCCACCCTGCAAAAATAGGCAAATTTCGAAATAGAATAACTTCGTCAAAAATCATCGTATCGAGATTTTCAAAAAAACATTTTTAAGCTTGAAATCTCTACTTTTTAGATCGGTACATAAAAACCGATATCTTAATGATATTTTGTGAAGTTACATATAAACATAAATGAAGACACATCAGATCTTAAAAATTTTTACGAAATTTGCGAAGTTTTATGGCGCAAATTAAAAATTACACAAATGCGGTTTACATCATTCAAAAGAGTAAATCTTTAGCTTTAATTTATTTTTTTATGAAGCTTCTTACGATTTTTTTTTACCAAATTATTCAACGTTAAAGCAAAAATGACCCTTTTTGTTTCAATATTGAATAACTCGATACAGAGCTCAATAAAAAGCAAATTGAAGGTAAAGATTTACTGCTTCGATTGCTGTAAACCGTTTTTTTGTATGAATTTTACTTCATGCCATAGACTTTTGTAAAATTTGTACCAAATTTTCACATCCAGTGATCAAACTTACAAGCATTATACGAAAAGCGAAGACAATATTTTGAATTTGCTGGATACAGAATAACGTTTTTTGAGTTAGAGCAGGAACGTACACAACGTTGGTATAATCAAAAAGAGAGACTATAAAGAGTCAAGACATTAGAAGTTTCTGAGTAGTAGTAAGAATGTAACAAAATGGATAGAGAAGACGAAGACGAAGGAAGGCAGCCTGACATTTCACGGAGATATGATCAGTGATCATTGATCACAAAAAAATCAAGAGGAGTCAAAATGCACACCGAGAATTTTGACAGAAGAAGATTGTGGAATAGGAACAGAATTAAGAGAAAAAGAGGAGAGCGAAAAGAGAGAGTCAGTAATAAATAAGAAGGATTTAGAGGGATTTAAATGTAAAGAATTAGATGAGGCCTATTCAAAAATAGACCTAAGATCAGTATTGAGAATTTCCTAAGCTAGGGAAGAGTCAGCGGGCTCAAAGAAAAGGAGAAAGATGACGTCATTAGCATACATAAAAATTTTGAAAGAAATAAGAACAGAGGTAAATAGAGTAAATAATAGGAGATCGAGGACAGAGCCTTGAGAGACGCCAGAAGGAACAAAACGAGGAAAGTTAGGGGAAGTGGTGAAAAGAAGGACATGCTGAATGCGAGGTCTGGCTATTAAATAACGAGACTGCTTATGAAAAAGAGTTTTATTTTAAAAATTATTCTACAATTGAATGCTCCCCTTTAATGTACTCTCCTCCCCTCGCCACACACCGTTCCATTCGTTTTTTCCATTGGTCAAAGCAATGCTGGAAGTCTTCTTTTGTAAGAGCATTTAGGAGCTCCGCCGATTTTCGCTTCACCTTTTCCATCGACTCGAACCGGGTTCCTTTTAAGGCAGACTTGATCTTCGGAAACAGGAAAAAGTCACAGGGTGCTAAATCAGGCGAGTACGGCGCGTGTTCGAGCACTGGAGTGCCTCTAGCGGCTAAATAACGCTTCACAGACAGCGCGTTATGGGCAGGTGCGTTGTCCTGGTGTCAAGTCCACGACTTGTTTTTCCACAACTCCGGCCGTTTCTTACGAATTCGCTCTCGCAGTGTTGCCAAAACTGTCAAATAGTAAGTTTGGTTTACAGTTTGACCCTCTGGAACCCATTCAGTCATCACGATGCCGTTGATGTCGAAAAAAACGATTAGCATGGCTTTAAATTTTGATTTCGACATCCTTGCTTTTTTCATTCTTGGCGATGCAGGAGTTTTCCAGTGCATGGATTGCCGCTTAGTTTCAACATCGTATTGGAATATCCAGGTTTCATCGCAAGTGATGATGTTTTCCATCAATTCAGGCTCTTCATCTAACCTCTCAAGAAAATCTGAGCAGATCTGTTGACGGACGAGCTTTTGGTCAGGGGTCAAATTTTTTGGGACCAACTTTGCACAGACTTTCTTCATGTTTAATTCGTCATGTAAAATTTTTCTGACAGTTTCTTTATCGGCGTTTACAGTCTCAGCAATCATCCGAATGCTCATACGACGATCTCCGCGCACAATTTCATTGATTTTGGTCACTGTTTGCGGAGTTGAAACAGAGACAGGTCGACCTGGACGTTGGTCATCTTCGGTGCTCTCTCGGCCTTCAGAAAACCGTTTATACCATTCGAAAACACGCGCACGAGATAGAGAATTCTCACCATAGGCCTCTTTCAACAACTTATAGTCCTCAGTCGGAGTTTTTTTTAATTTAACGAGAAATTTCACATTGATCCGTTGCTCGTGTTTTTCGTCACACATTGTTATCGGCACGAGAAAAAAACAAGTTCGTTTCTAACCTCTATAGAAAAAATACTACTACTGCGACAAAAACGTGTTTTCGTACTGGAATAGTAGACACTTCCAGCTATCCAACGCTGCATTCGTTTCCCACCCTACCCCTCTAGGACGCCTTCTGCGCGCGCAGTCTCGTTATTTAATAGTCAGACCTCGTATGTGCCGATAAAGAAAGAGCGTATGAGAGAAAGAGCAGAGGATGCGAGACCATAGTGACCAAGCAGTTTGAGCAGAAGAAATTCATGGTTGACAGTATTAAATGATTTGGAAAAATCGAGAGCAATTATAGAGGTTAGGAGACCGAAGTCAAAATCACGAAGAACAGAATCAGATAGATGCAACAGCTCCGTGGTAGTGCTGTACAAGCATCGAAAACCAGATTGGCAGTCGGGTATGAAGTTGGTAGAGTTAAAATAAGAGTTCAGTTGCCTGAAACAGATCTGCTCAAGAAGCTTGGAAAGAAAAGAAGGAATAGAGATGGTTCGAAAGGAAAAGAGTGAAGAGGGATTGTGTTTTAGGGATAGGAAATAGGTACTGTGACGTGACGTTTTTCGTCCGTCACTGTGTCGCAGATAAACCAGGTGGATCCTAGGTTCTCATAGCTTGTGAGGGCGAGCAAATTAGCGTACGGGCGCTGACGTTCAAGCGCCATGTTAATTTATTAATTTTTCTTAATTTTTTTAATTATCTTTTGCGAGAATCTTTAAGTAACGCTAACCAGGACGAGGTTCGATAACTGTGTGCGTGGATTGTCCCGGTCGCTAACAGAGAAGAGGATCGCCGAAGAAGATCGTCACCGAAGAGGCTCCGGGCTATTCCCAGTGGCGGGGGTACGCAAGTCGAATCTTTTATTATTTTGGCTGTCCGCGTCTGTTGTTTGCGCCTTTTAGTACAGATCCTGTTTTACAGAAATGAGGATGCTGAAACTCATCCGATAATATCGATAATAACGAGCTCATATTACAATAGAGACGAATTATTGCAGCTGCCGTATATTGCGTATGCGATGAGATTGTTGTAATTGTCTCCGTTAAGCTGTCAAATACAAGCTTACTTTTTTATTATTAAGAAATAGTAATACTTATATTTTCTCTCGCCTTCCGATTTATTCCCGCTCCGAATAACCCACCATCTCTGCCCATTGTGAGGGCTGAGCAGTCGGCTATCGTCCGTCGCAATTGAAAAATTGAGAATAATCATGCGAAATTTAGAGAAATAATTTAGAGAAAAGTAACACGTTCACCCAACTTAAGTTAGAGAAGTTTCGCGATAATTCAGTACCTAGCTAATGACTTTGAGTATCGAGATGAAATTACTGGCTGTTGAATAAAGATAAAATATGAAACGTGACGAAGTTGTGCCATCAATCGAGACTACATAAGGTCACAGTACATAATAGCACATAGAAATATCCAGACATATGTATATCAGGCAAAATATCAAATTTTATTTATGCGACTTCTAATTATACAATCAAAGATTTATAAAATATTATTTGTGTTATAGATTTTATTTAAATAAAACTAGAGAACAAACATATAAAATAAACCTATAGACAGGGCTGGGCAAAATACATTATCGAAGTATTGAAAATACAAAGTACAAAATACTGGCAATCTTAGTACAATATTTGATAAAAATAATCTTATAATAGCTCAATAATAATAAACAATAAATAACAAGAAGGGGGGACTACAAGCCAGATTTTTATGTATTTCAAATTCTTAGAACGTTTCGACCTTATTAATAGGTCATCCTCGGTGTAAAGAAATTAAACGCAAATTTGACAAAATTATTGTAATAAAATAGTTAAAATTATACAATTTATAATTACGCAAAAAGTTGATAGTATTTACTCTATCTATTTTCCGCACAATGCTTTTCGTTCTGATAATATTATCGATTATATTCTTCCATTATAATAGTCACAACTTAGTCAGAAATGATAATGGAATCGACATCGGACCACCGGCCGCCCGGGGGAGGGAGAGAGGGGATGGAGTACCGGCTGCCTCCAGGTCCTTACGCTCGCCCCATTTGCCTTCCGCGTCTTTCAACAGGCTTAGCCCGCTTCCTCACTCTCTCCTCTTTCTATAGTATGCCTTACAGAAGAAGAAGATTGCTCTCCACTGGTCGTTGCCGCGCATGGCCTTGACTATTGCCGGCGGCAACAGATCTTCACCGATCGCTCGGACTAGAGCAGCTCTTTCGTCCATCCACGTCGGGTAATTCTCAACTGTATATGACGCCGAGTTAAGCTCGGCGCCGCAGTGGTGACACTTTGCGGTCGGCTCTCTTCCTATTCACCGCAAGTACTCCTCGAAGCAACCATGCCCGGAAAGCATCTGCGTCAGGCGATATGAGAGAGCACCATGATTCTTCTCAATCCACTCTTTAAGATGGGGACTGATAGCCCGCACAGCCCTTTTAACGGAGATCTCCAGATCACTGACGGAAAGATGGGCCGATGTCTAATGACATCGCCAACACCATTCCTTCCTCCCCCCCCCCTCAACCACGGACTCCAAGAGCGTCCTCATCTGCCGGATGGCTTCGATAGTTGAACATCCTTCACGAAATGTACTGTCCTCGGTGGAGGTCAAGGTCCTCCCGGCACAGATGCCGGACAATGCGGTGAGCGATTATCCGCTCAAGCATTTTACCCGTATCGTCCAACAAGCAAATCGGACGGTACGCGGATGGCAACTCCGCCGGTCCTCCTTTCGGACAAGAACTAAGTTGGCTCTTTTCCAAACTGGAAGGAACTTTCCTTGCCGGAGACAAATGTTAAAAATCTGTCTCAGGCGGCCGCTGAACTCACGAAGGCCAGTGCCCAGACACGGCTATAGACCCCGTCAGGACCAGGGGCTTTGGATGGCCCCCTGATCTTGCAATGAACTTGGACCATCTCCTCGGACCAGACCTCCAGATCTTTCGCCCTTTGGACATCGTATGGACGAATGTTGTCGGGGCGCGTGGGGAATAGTTTATACACCACGTGTTCAAGGAGCCGGGAGTCCATTCTTTCCGTCAGTGGGGGCATTCACGGTCGCGTCTTTTTCGCGATCACACAATAAGGGAATCCCCACGGGTTTCTGTCCAAATCCGAGACCAGCTCGGTCCACTTACGGGCCTTGGCCTTGCGGATCGCCACGCGGAGAACTTTGTGCGCTTCGCGCAGTCTGTCCCCCGCGTCTGTCAAAACCGCTTCACCTTCGCAACGCCTCTTGGCCCGTGCAAGATGGCGCCTGACTGAGACCGCTCATTCTCTCAGTGTAGCGATCTCAGATGACCAGTATCAGTATGCAAACTGTGCTGGCGTCCTACGACTCCGGGGCATTGAGGCGTCGGATAGCCGGATCGTCATGCCCTCCGGAGCCTTTCTATCTCTGCCTCGACGTCCTCACCCGGGTTGTACGCTGTCCAGGTGAGGACTATCGTTGGAGGGCACCCAGATTTAGTCTTTTAGAGGCTCACCTGAGATGCCTGACATCTTTTGACACTCCTCAATCTCATATGAGGTCAGGTCTCATATGAGAATCGTTCCCTGGGGTGCCGGGCCCAGTCTACAGACTCCTCTTATCTAACGGAGGAGTCCATACAGAACGCTCTTACACCTCGCGCCGGCATCTCTCGCGGAGA
Source organism: Trachymyrmex septentrionalis (assembly GCF_001594115.1). Classification (NCBI taxonomy): domain Eukaryota; kingdom Metazoa; phylum Arthropoda; class Insecta; order Hymenoptera; family Formicidae; genus Trachymyrmex; species Trachymyrmex septentrionalis. The sequence goes on from NW_017304949.1 coordinate 461,461, forward strand.
TATAGGAATTATAATAGAAATTGAAACACATGCCGCCATCTCCCGCTTTTTGAAATGTGTTTCAATTTCCATTATAGCTCCTATTCACTCCAACAAATGCATTAAAGCGAATAAGAGCTGTAGTAGGAGCATGCGACGCGAACAAACGTTGGTAATATTAGGTAGTACATGATAAAAAAAGAATCTAATGATGTGAGTACGACAAAGACAACAACTAAGGTTGAATCGTCACCGAACAGATCCTAGTTTAGCTAACAAACGAGAAGGCAAAAAATTAGAGAGAGACGCTTGCAAACTGAACCATGTAATCTTTTCATGGTTCCGGAAGCCAGTGTTGTTAGACATGCTGAGTTTTTGGTGCATGCACGTCGAATGTAGTTTTAGTAACTCATTACTAGTTCATTAACAGGAGTTCATAAACAGGAGTTCATTAGTCGCCCATTAAAAATTTTTGAAAATTGTAATATACTTTTTATATTTTACATATATACTACGTATATTTGTATATTGAAATTGGCTTAATGCAAAATCTTGTACAACTTTAGGATCTATACAAATATCCTTCAATAGTGGAATTAAGTGATCTGCGATGTAAAAATCAATATTGTGTTTAGCATATAATATTGCTAAAAAGTACATTTTTTTATGTAATATGTGTCTCCTTTTGCAAGTCGAATTTTCATATACCACGCTAGATCTTATCATAAATTTGATATATTGCAAAAGTTTCTTATGATAATAGGTATTTAAAGGTTTTAAAGATCGCTTATAATGATTCTGTTATTAAATATGGCAAATTATGAAAATAGGAAATCTAAAATGGCGCCCTCAATATTCGGATTTATACGTAGAATTACAGTAATCAAATTTTTTATAAAAATGAATCTGAGCGTGCTGTGTAAGACAAGTTGACTGCAAATCTATTAATTAAATGGAAACATCAATGATAGCGAATTTAAAATGGTCGATCTAAAATGTTTGCTCGATTAAAGTCACATAAATGCATTTCATAACTGTGTACAATCAGCGTGCGCACCACAGGCATATAATAGAAGTCACTACATCCTTTCGGAGGATTATAGACGGAGGAGGAGGAAGGTTTCGCAAGGGGGCCAAAAATCGAACTTTTTTAACATTCTCCTGATATTTTATATTTGTTGTTGTTGAAAAAAAGGCAAGAAAATATTAGAGACCCTAAAAAATATTTCATAATTTCTCATCAAATCGTTCTGAGAAATTATATTTCTTATTTCTTGTTATTGGAAAAAATTACCAAAAAATATTTTAAAATCTCAAAAATTTCTCATAATTTTATTTATAATTACTTACAAGTTGTTGATGTAATAAATTATGAAAAATTTTATGAAAAATTATGAAAAAAAATTTTACCAATATATTTACACAGTCTTCCAGAACATTTGAGATTATTTTCGGCTCAACTTCCGTATATTACTAAGTCCGATTTTGATGAAATTTTACAGAAATGTGGTATTAATTAAATGCAGTCAAATTCATAAATTCGTAGTTGAAGAAATGCTTAGTTCTCAAAATATTCAAATTTTATTTCAGTGACTTAATTAATGTTTTGGAAGAACTACCAAAAACACTGTACCTTCAATTTTCATAAATTTTGGCAGAAGCACTCTAAATGATGTCAAATGAATAATGTCAAATGCCCTTAAATGGATTTTCATCGATACGAAGATTTAATGCCAAAAATGTTTATACAAAATTATGTATCACTGGAATGGAGTTTTCCTTTTCTTGAGGGCGCGCGACTTTCATCTAAAGAGTCCCCCACCCCATCTCCCCCCCTTGCTTGGGGGCGCGCGACTTTCATCTGAAACGACTCTCACTCCACTTCTTCCCTGTTTGGGGGCGCATGACTTTTTACGCAAAACGAGATCTACCTCCACCACTCTCTGTCAATGAAAAGTGCTGAAATATTATATAATATGTACTTTGTGTTCGAAAATTACATACTATTCATAAAAATTGTTTTGTTTATAACTTTTTAATGAATAACGAGTGACAGAAAAGATAAGACTTTGACCTCCTTGAAGGTCAAGGTTAAGGTCAAGGTCAATTGGAGGTCATTTGGGACTATGTAAAGGAAAAGTTTTACCAAATGTTAATTAAGTCGATCAAATAAATTTTGAATATTTCGGAAACTAAGCATTTCCGCAAGTTCACATTTATGGATTTGATTACATTTAGTTGGTACTACATACCTGTAAAATTTTATCGAAATCGAATTTGGATACTTTCTAAATCTGAGTCAGTGGATAATCACTAATTACTCAGTGGCATATTTGACACTGCTAATCAGTAAAATTTAACTAAAAAAGAAAAAATTTTGTACATTATATAACTAAAATACTGATATAAGCATGTTAATTTCAATTTTTCAATACTATATTCATTGAATTTATGCACTAAAACAAGATTAGTTAGATTACATAATAAAAATCAGTTAGGTTAGGAATCTCACATTTCATTCATTGATTACCAGTAACATATTTGGCACTGATATCAGTGATTATCCACTGATTCAGATTTAGAGAGTAGTATACTCGTATACGGAAGGTCTTATCTTGTTTTCATATGCAGATAGAGTCGAAAAGTTGTCTATAATTTTTCAATTGTCGCAATAGTTAATGAATTATCAATTAATTAAACTCACCGTATTAGCGCGTATAGCTATCACCGAATGCAAGCGCACGGCGAAATGTAGCCGCCAACGATCGAGGGTGCTACACATGAAACATTGTTTATAATTCGATTTTCAATAATTAATAACTTGTTAATTATTGCGAAAAATGAAAAATTGTACAGGACTTTTTGACTTAGTTTCCGCTCTATCTGCATGAAAATAGTCCGAAATATTCTGTATACATAGTATAAGGCATACAACTTGGACACTTCGAAAAACTTATAAACTATAAGTTGTATGAAAAACTGTTATACAAAAGTTGCATTACTTCGAGAGGGCCATTACATAGTGCATACATTTTTTTATAAGTAGAAGCGTTAAAAAAATTTCATGGTCAACCTCATTTTTTAAAATGAAATTATATGAATTTTTTTACATTATATGATTCTTCTTTCTTTTCTGCATATAAAAATATTAAAATAAAAGTATCTAAAAACCAATAGTTTAAGAGATATTTTATATCTTATTCCGGCGCATATTGACATAAAATATTAAACATTTTTTAACTATTAATTTTTTTATGATAGTATCTTAATACTTTTATAAACAGAATAATAAGATGAATCAACTGGTATAAAAAAAACACATAATTGCTTTAAAAAATATGTGAACAAAATGGATAATTTTTTAAACAAGCAACTATATGTTTTATGTAACTAATTGATTTATTTTATTATTCTATACGAGATATTTAATATTTTATGTCAATATGTAGCGAAATAAAGTTTATTTTATCTAAATTATATCTTATTTAAAATTATATTATCTAAAAAAGTTCATATAATTCCATTTTTTTAAATGAGATTGACCTAAAAATCTTTTTAATGCTTCTATTTATAAAAAAATGTATGCACTATGTAAGTCATGCATTATGAACACGAGCGTAGCAGGTAGCGTCCGATACTGCTATGCCAGAGATCCCGGGTTCGATCCCAAGCAGAACCGAAAAATTTTCGTATGCTCGTAGCTCCTCTCGGTAGACAATGGCAAACCACTGAGAGGATCTTTGCCAGGTACTCTTCTCTAAACAAAATCGTCATTCGGAATCAACGTCAAACTGTAGGTTCCTTATGACTGTGTACAATCAACGTGCGTACCACAGGCATATGAGAGAAGTCATCACGCTTGATTACGGACAATAGGACTGAGGATGGAAGTCATGCAACTTTTGTATTATATAAAAGTTTTTCATACGACTTATAGTTTACAAGTTTTTCGAAGTATGCAAGTTGTATACCCTGTGTATTTACTTAATCAAGAATGCCTTGTTCTCATATGATATTGTACTTACATAAATTGCAGATTTACCCGTGGGAGAATCAATCGAGGAGATTGCCGAATCTGTAGATGAGTTACGAGAGAAGCTCGCCAATATGAAGAAGCTCATGATAGAGCGAAAGGGCACTACACTGGGAGAGATCAGTGCTCGGAAAAGGAAAGAGGCTTCTAATATGATAGATGGCAATCTTTTGTCCTGGATCTTTGGATTGGCTCTTATGGGAATCCTAATTGTTAGCTCCTATGCTTTTTATAATCTGTATTATGCAGTACTAAAGAGATTCCCATCCCATCATACTGAACTATAAAAAGTGGGCGTAGAATAAAAAGGAGCGAAACCAAAAATTTTCGCAAATTCTTAACATTATTACAAAAAATCGGCCATGCTTAATTTCCCCATCAGACATTTTAACGAGGAAAATGTTGCCTCATGTTCTTTTCGCTATAAATTTTTTGACCACTTTTTCACAAAAAAAATTATATCAAAGAAAAAACTGTTAATTTACTCGACGGCACTAATGCGCATTGGTGCATATTAAATCTGTTATACATTTTTATTTAAATATAATAATGAAATACAAATATTTCGTATTATAAAGTAGATATGTTACTTAACAGCATAATTGTATATTGATTAGAAGTTTAAAAGTAGTTTAAAAATTTATTTCGTTTAACTCGATTTATACTAAACACCTTTATATCAATTTGTGTATGATGATTTTAATAATCAATTCTAGAGCATCGAACCAAATTCACTATACAGTATCCGAGTAATTAATGATTAAAAATAAAAATGAGTATCTAAAGGCTTAGAAAATTAAAAATTTCAGAGTGCAATAAACAGGACAATGAACTAAGCTGATCAGTGTACAATTAAAATTAATGTATTGACAAATTCAAATGCAATATAAATATTTCAAGCATTTCGATTCATACTCAGTCATCGTTAGTGGGTGAAAACTTACAATTCTGAATACATATAATCAATGCTTTAATAAAAATTCCTTTACAAAGCTTATCCCACATTAAATAAAATACGCCTGATCCTCCTCATATGTATATCTATAAATATCAAAAAAACATCGCTCGCAATTGATGGACAAGATTTTTAATTGTACGAAGAAAAGTCGACAGTTCATAACTTTGAAAGATGTTTCCCTAAGGTTTTGATGCGCTGAAAATGATTACATTGTTTTTTTTCATTACTCTCCATTTTTTAAATAATCAAAAATAATAAGCAAAAACAATTTTTTCGGAAGTAAATTCTTTATTAATTTTTTCCAGCTAAACAAAAAATGATATCGAAGTCTGTTTTGCGGCATTTAACCCAGAAATGTTCTAACAATACTAAGAATAATTTTGTGATGCTTATAAAAATGTTTTATGCAAATCGCAAACAAAAAAACTTTGAAAAAAACTTGTAAAAAACTGGAAAAAATTGACAAATTTTTAAATATAAAACTAATTTGAAAGAAAAAAATCGTAAAAATTATCTGACAACTTATAGCTGTATGTTTCTAATTTAAATCCTTTTTTAAACTAATTTCCGATCATTTATTCAAAAGTTATTATATAGCAAAAATCATACATAATGGATAACCATTGTTAAGCATTAATTAACAAGAAATTATGAACAAAATTTACACAATTTAACAACAATTCTAATAACAATTCTAGCAATAATAATAAGCAGAATTCAGATACTAATAATGAAATTAAAAGACGGAGATTTTTTGCGGTACCTTTCATACCTAGTATCTTTAAAAAGATAAAAAATTTTGTTAATAAAGAACAATTAATAAGCAAAGCGTATAAGGGCATAAATAAATTGAAAAAAGTCATCCAAGTTCAGAAAGACGATTTTCCTATTATTATAGCACATAATATAATAATATAGTATACATATAAAATAAATTGTAAAAATTTTGTAACGCATATATGGGGCAAACGGGGAGAATCCTTAAGGCACGTATCAATGAACATAAAAATCATATTGGAATACAACGCAGCATTCGGTTACTCAACACGGCGCACAGATTAGAATTTTCCCATGAATTTGACTGAGAGAATATAAAAATTTTGGTTAAAGATAAAAATTTACATAAAATACTGAATAACATCTGAAATGATTTTTATTAAAAAACAAAAGAATAGTCTCAATAGAAAAAAGGACACAGAGTTTCTTAATCCAATATATTCAAATTGTTTACAAAGAATTGATGCTTCCCTCTCTGAGATATTTTTCAAAACGTTGGCACTCCAGTTAGATTATTTTTGTTATATGATCTCGAGCGTGCGATCTGATAAGGTCACCATAAGTTATTCCAAGCGTTTGTCATGTAAGTTTAGAATCAACGACATTATTCTTTTTGTGATAATAAAAATTTAATATAAAATTGTATTTAATATAAAAATGATCAATATTTAATTTAGCAATAAAAATGAACGAGCTCTTGGATACATAAAGACAGAAACAACAGCAAATAAACCAGCATTAATCCATTTATATAATTTTAAATTATAATAGTCATGTTATTTATATGATAAATATTTTTCTTAAATATTAAATATTTGTATTGAGAAGGATCCAAATTGGAGATCAAAACGTCTACAATTTATGTACAACGAATAAATTAATTATACATGACTAATTAATGTTGGCTTTTATACGCATCTTTATACTTTGATTTATAAATTAGATATTTTTTACGATTTTTTTCTTTCAATTATTTGGTTTTATATTTTAAAATTTGTCAATTTTTTTCCAGTTTTTTACAAGTTTTCTAAAGTTTTTTGTTTGCGATTTGCATAAAACATTTTTATAAGCATCGAAAAATTATTCTTAGTATTGTTGGAATATTTCTGAGTTAAATGTTGCAAAACAGACCTTAGTATCATTTTTATTTAGCCAGAAAAAATTAATAAAAAATTGACTTCCAAAAAAAAACTGTTTTCGCGATTATTTAAAAAATGGTAGGTAATAGAAAAAAAACGGACGTATGTATAATCGTTTTCAACACATCAAAATCTTACAGAAATATTTTTCAAAGTTCAAAGCATTAGTCTTCCTAAATTTTGTCGACCTGTGTAATTAATTTATTATATTTAGTGAGCTGTAAGGTAAGGCAATTCAGAACATTTATAATATATGTACTTAATAAACGAGAATGAATTAAAATGAATTGAAATGAATTTAGATTTTCAGAAATACATTTGTGAACATTATAGTAAGCCTTTTTCAATCCGCATGCATTTTTATTTATTTATAGGAATCATCTATAGTTTCAAAATAATATCAGCTTCTTTTGTGCAACGTAAGAACTACTCAATTGAAAATGTAGTTTTTCATTTCAATAGAATTTGATTGAATATATTTGAATCTAATTGACTGAAAGTTTTTTGTATTTAATTGGATTCAATTGAACTTAAAATCTGCATGAAAATTTCAATTCATTTTAATCCTCGATTATTGGATATATGTATGCGTGCGTGCATGCGAGCGTGCGTGCGTGCGTGAGTGCGTGTGTGCATGCGTATACGCATGAATAAATATATAAATTAGAATTATATATAAATTGGGAAAGAATTTTAGACTCATAAGTGTGATTATAAATCATATAATTCTTAAGCACATATATCTTAAATTGAAATAAACAGAGGTAAACGTTACCAGAGCGACATGAACAAATAAAATAAGACAAAAAAGCGATATCAAACATAATAAATAAGAGACGAAGAAAACAGAAAAAGAGAAGATTTTTCACTGAAAAAATGAAGGAGATATGGAAAGAGTTAAATAAGAGATAATATGATAAAGATAGAAAAATCTATTGTGAGAGAAATTCGATTGGTGTGAAAATTTGATTTTGTTTATTGAATTCATTTCTAATTTGATTATATTCACCATCTTAGAAGTTAATCTTTGTTGTAATGATTTTTATTGTTTAAAATCTGAACATCTTCCTAGTTAAAATTGTGATTATTGTCGACTTTCTTTATGCATCGAAATAATAGGTGAACTATATACTTTTTTTTATGTCGGAAACATGCTTTATTGCAAGTGTGTATGCGTGCGTGTATGCGTGCGTGCGTGCGTGAGTGTGTGTGTGTGTATGTATGAGACGTAAGAATACAAAATTTTCCTCCTA
>NW_017304949.1:469699-472804 GCF_001594115.1 Trachymyrmex septentrionalis
GGTGCGTGCGTGCGTGCGTGCGTGTATGCGTGCGTGCGTGCGTGAGTGTGTGTGTGTATGTATGAGACGTAAGAATACAAAATTTTCCTCCTAAGATGCGTAATGTTGATTAGAGAGTTGCCACAAATACAAATATAGCGGCTGCATCTCACCAACAATTTGGCGCCGGTGGCGGCGTCACTCAGCGTTCACGGTCGTCGTTCATCTAATATAATTCATTTATTTCTTACTCAGACACTTTGTCCGAAAGTTAAGATCTGAGCACAAGAATTGTCGTAACACTTAGAGACTTAAGTTGTAAACGTAAGTAACGCACAAGTTTTGGCGTATTACGTACGACTTATTGCCGTCTCTTGGAGACACGGCAATAAGTTGTACGTCATACATGATACATACTTATGTCTGCAACTCAATTTAAGTCTAAGTGTTACGACAATTCTCGTGCTCAGACCCTTAGAGTTCTTTGTACGTTATATTTTTTAATAAAGATATATATTTGTTGGAATTACTTGTCAGTCAATCGATAATACTAGTGAACCTTCCATTAACGCCACATTGGTGATCCTCGACAAAAACCGACATCGCTTTATCCAGCAGTGTGTCATGAATTACCATTTCGCGCGCAACAAGATTGTTGGTTACACGCCTAGATGCCATCTTACGCTCGTTATTCCTTGAGCAGCTACGAGAATCTATTCGCGCTTTCCTAGCAATCTCAAATACGAATGACTTATAGTGATTAGCAGAGATGTCTGATAAAGCTATCGACATAATATACAATATGAAACCAACCGTCTCAGCCATTCAGAGCGTTCCGAAAAATGTCACAGAGACAAAACTCGCTTAATTCATTAATAGCACTGCAAGAATCTCTCAATGCCTTAAGCCTTCAAATAGCATAGATAAAAAAGGCATAAATCGTGAGCGCTATAGACGTTCACGAAGTCGAACCCGCAATCCTCGAGCGTGTTCACCCGCTCGCAAATTCCCGCAATCGCAAACAAATCTAACATTTGTCATTATTATAGCAGGTTCAGAGTCAACGCAAAATAGTGCCAAAGCCCATGTACTTGGACGCAAAGCGCTACCATAACACAGGAAAACTAATGTAGCCCTCGAACATTAAGGCGGTTGAAGGAGCTGGTACGACACAGAATCGCCTCACAATTTTCGATCGGAATCTGCGGGCGAATTTTTTAGTCGATACTGGTGTGGATATTTCAGTCATCCCTAAGATCATATCACCTGCACGACACACATCATCTAAGTTCCAGATTCATGCAGCTAATAGAACGACAATCCCAACGTACGGAGAGACTGAAATTAAATCTTTCTCTACGCAGAGAATTTGAATGGACATTTGCAATAGCTGACATCCAATAACCAATCCGTGATGCCGATTTTCTAAAATTTTCGAAAATTTGACTTACTGGTTGACCTCCGCGAATGACGATTAATCGACTCGAAAACTCAGCTCTGCATAATGAGTACTATTACCATATGCCATACATCATATGCCATGCTTTTCAAAAATCAGCAGTGACAATCATTTTAAAGAGATTATACGAGAATTCGACAATGTCACTCGAACCATCAAAGCAGTAGAACCTAAGCATAACATACATCGTTCTATAATCACTAAAAAGTTATCGGATCCCTAAAAACCGGACGTCTATCACCAATTCGCCTGAAAGTACCACGAACAGTATTCCAGAATCTAATCCAACAGAGCATTTGTGAACCATCTTCAAGCCCATGGGCTTCCCTATTGTATAATATATGGTAAAGAAGCCCGACGGATCGTGAAGCCCATGCGGCGACTACCGCCGTCTGAATAAAATCACGACTCCGGATAAATATCCAGTCCTACATATACAGGACTTTATCTATCGCTTACATGATTGTAAAATATTTACAATGCTCCAATTAAGGAAGGCAATCCACCAAATCCCAGTCGCTCCAGAGAATCGCCTTAAAATAGCTGTGATAACACCTATTTCAATTTAACAGAATGACATTCGGGCCGTGCAATGCAGACGTTTGAGCGTCTTATGGACACAGCACTTCGAGGAATAGACTACGTATTTTGCTACATTGATGATATCCTGATCGCATCGACCACAGAACAACACGCAGAACATGTGCGTGACATTTTTTATTAAACAAGCATGAATTGTCAATTAACTTAAAGAAATGTTTTCGGAGCTGAGAAGATTTATTTCCTCGGATATTCAATTAGTAAGAATGGCATCACGGCCCTTCAAGGTCGCATAATCACCATTAGAAATCCTAAACCAGAGAATGTTACAGAATTATGAAAATTCCTTGGATTTATAAACTTCTATCAACACAAATGCTGAAGAATGCTGCATGTATTCAAGTACCACGAATTCACGGCGAGAGCAGTAAAGCAGAATAAGCGCTTGAATGGACACAAATAGAGAAAGCGTTTGAAGAATAGCAGCAAATAGCAAGCAGCAAATAGAGAACGCAATCCTCGAACACATCCAAAAGACGGAACTCCATTAATTTTAAACGGATGCCTCAGAGTAGGCAATCAGAGCAGTCTTCCACAGCTCCAAGACAACAAGTATGTACCCTGAAATTTCTTTTCGTAAAAGTTAACAACTACTCAAAAGAATTACAGCACTTATGACAGAGAGCTGCTAGCGACAAGGCAACAAGATACTTTCGCTATTTCATAGAAGACCGGGACCAATTAGATTATATTGGACAATTTACAACTCGATTTATATATTTTCTGAGAATAGCAAATACTCCAGCAGATGCTCTCCCGTATTAAGACAATTGACATGCCGGTCATTTTTATTGTTGTGCCGCTGGTTCACGGCACAGTTCGCGGATCCACAGAGGATTTTGGGAGATTATAAGAAATTATAAAAAATTATAAGAACAGCTTGAGTTTTGAGTAGAAATATATTTAGAAGTTTTACACATATCATCAGTGGTTTTTTATTACAACTCCACTTAGCACAATTTGCGTCGCGGTAGATACTGCTACAATTTCGGTAAAACGAGCAAAGTTTCGCAACGAGTTTCTTTCAAATTTCTGACCGATGACCATATTCGCGGTCGCACTTATAT
>NW_017304949.1:472820-474631 GCF_001594115.1 Trachymyrmex septentrionalis
TAATTACAATATATATATAATAATCTATTACAATACAAAAATTTTCCCGATTTACAATTTTTTTTTTATAATCGTTTCTTAATATTAATATAATATGGCGCCATCGCTACGCCTTTTTATTTCTGCGTCTTCCTGTCTTTGTCTCCACTTATTGACTATATATAGCGTGATACATACAATATTAATTATAATTAAAATAATAGTGCCCGTTCCTATAGGATACATTATATATATTTATTATTAAATGCATGATTGTTACTTTTTCCTAGATATTCTTCAACATCTCTTATGTCTAAACTTAATTTAGTTAATTCTCTTGGATCTTTAATTAATTGTTTAAGAGGAGTACGCTTCGGTAGGTCTATATTCATTTCTTTCTCATCGTTGCATGTCAAATTGTATTTAGGAAGATATTCCTTAATATATTGTACGTTTGGATGTTTTTGTTTGTAATATTAAGTCTGGTGTAGATAATTTACAATTTCCGTTTAATTTAATTCTACTTGTTCCACTAATTTCTACTTTACTGTCTAAATTATTACAACCGATTGTAATTTTTTTACTTTCCTTAGTGGAATATAGCCACGTTTAAGCCTTCGTTAACGTAATCCATAAGGTAGTACCAGCTAAGACATATCCAGTTTCGCCGTTTTTTGAAGCTGCTTTTCCGCGTTTATAAATATTAACACTTCACACGGTGCGTCGGACTTAATATAATATATTGGAAATTTGCTCACAGTGTATGTAGAGGTGTCTCTTGCATCTATTTAAGTCTTTCATATAATAAAGTATAATGATTATTCTCCTTACTTAATGTTATAATGGGTAATTAACCTTTACAAAAGTACACGTTTGTATATAAATAGAAAGGTAAAGGTATAGCGCGTATTATTTTATACGCGATTATCGGAAACTGAAGCGTAGTAAGTATATAAGAATTCGAATAGAATACGTTAATTGACATATATTTTTAGATAATATTCCAATTTTCTATCTTTATCTGAAAGAGAAAATGCGAACCTTGCGTTAATTGTGACGCAGCTTTTCACAATTCTATTATGATACGCTCTAAAGATAATAATCAATTTTAACCCCTCTTTCGAGTATGCTAAATAATCTAATTTTTCCTACATCTGCTGTCAAGTCCGTCATGATGGTAGTAAGCACTTGTAAATGTTCATCTAAGTTTTCCCGCTACGTATATACGAGATTTATCTAATTGCATCTTCATTTTTTTGATAATATTAAATATCAAATTTTCATTATAGGCCGTTGCCTGTTCTAGACTATTGATGTGTCCAATAGTTGCGTTTAATATTTTTAATTAATATTTCGCTGCATGCCGTATAATACCTCTTAGTTATTTTGAAGTATTTGTAATTGTTCATATTTGGTAGAGGAAATAAATCGCCTATGGTTAATTCGTTAAGTTTCCTGAAATCTATCATTACTTTGAGCTTTTGCTTTCCCGAAGTATTGATCTTTTTTGGAACGACAATATATTTGAATGATTTAACATTCGCTTTCTTTTGATTGTAACATATTGATAATGGGCACTACTTGACCGAACGTTTACATGTAATTAATTTTAAATATATGATTTGTATGAAAAACAACTTGTATATGTGGCTATATGCTCTCTATTATTTACGTTTTATGTTCGAGCCTTTAATAATTTTGTTTTAAAAAATTTTATCTGTATTTGTTTACAATTAATATTTAATAAAAGGAGATCGGAGGAAAACGAAATTATACTGATATTTGTTAATTAAATTAGGAAATGATAATGACAAAGCAATTTATTCGATCTC
>NW_017304949.1:477065-495570 GCF_001594115.1 Trachymyrmex septentrionalis
TTTTTTTTTTGCACTCAGTGTGGCGCAACTTCGTCTCGCGTTTGCAGCCAATATTTTCGCTTATACGTAGGCTATACTGGAAAAGTTTCTGCAATCTATTACTTCCAGTGATGCCAATGTTCTGCTACTATCATATCCGTAAAATTAAACGTTTTTAACCTATAATTCTATTGACAGTTTGTAGCCAAGCCAACTAGTTTTGTTTGCAAAGTATTTTAAAAGAAGTTATTTTGTAAAAAAATGGAAATTTCGCATGAAAATTTTCGGGCAATGATTTTTTACGATTACAAATGTAATCTAACTCCGAAACAATGCATCGATCGACTTCATTTGGCTTTTGGGGATGAAGCACTATCCAATAGGACTATTTATAATTGGTTTGCCGAATTCCAGCGTGGACCTTTCTTAGTGATGAATTCCGTGACGGTCGTCCATCCACGTCTGTTATTGCCACTAATGTTGATGCTGTGCGTGAAATAATTGAGCGAGACCGGGATATAACATATCGCGAGATTCATGCATCCTTAGGCATTGACATGAAAGTAATACATATGATTTTGCATGATCACTTGAGCGTACGGAAACTTTGCAATCGTTGGATCCCACACAATTTGACCGAAGCTCAAAAACAGACTCGTATTAAATGGAGCAAAGAAATGCTCAAGAAATTCAACCGAGGTCGGTCAAATTTGGCCTACAATATCGTTACTGGGGACGAAACATGGATCTATTCGTATGAGCCCGAAAGTAAACAACAATTCGTTTGGGTATTTCAAAATGAACCGAAACCAACAAAAGTTGTTCGTTCACGCAGTGCTGCAAATGATTGCTTGTTTCTTCAGTTATACCGGACATGTGACAACCGTGGCTTTAGAGGATTGAAGGACTGCAAATACTGATTGGTATACAACAATTTGTTTGACAGAAGTCATAAATGAATTGCGTAGAACAAACCGAAATTGTCGCATCATCCTTCATCATGACAACGCCAGCTATCACACAGCACGTCAAATCGTTGATTTTTTATCCAGTAATAATGTCGAATTGATGACTCATTGTCCATATTCACCTGATTTATCACCTAATGACTTCTTGTTGTTCCCAAATATTAAAAATAAGATGTGTGGTGAGCGATTTGAGTCGCCTAAAGCAGCTGTTGAAACATTTCGTACACTGATTTTTGAGGTTACAGCCAGAGTGGAAAAAATGCTTCGAAAATTGATTCGAGCGTATGCAAAAATGTATCGAAGGCGAATACTTCGAAAAACAATAAAGCCATTTACCGAATTTTACATGGTTTTTTTCATATTGTTTGTAGAAACTTTTCCAGCAGTCTACGTACAATACTTCTCAAACAATAATACATCTGAGATTCTACCTCCGTATCCAGTAGAAACGAAATTGATAACTCAAGTTAGTTTTTTTAATAAATAATTATTTAGATATCATAAACTTTTATCGCATAATGCCTATTTAATGATAGTTTAATCTTTCGAATTTTCAGTCTTATTCTACGGTGTTCTGTGTACACGCATCCGCTCCAGTTATGAAAGGGCGCGCGCCCACTGGAAGGTTAACGATCGTTATTATGCCAATGATTCTAATTTCCCTAATAATCCCTTGTTTAGAGTTGCGTTATGGACTGCAACAGCGGTCCTGCTAATGAATCTTTCTCCTTGATCGTTCTGATTAATGCTTTCGTATAATGGAAGAGCTTTTCATGCGGCGTTCGATGTCATTGGTAATTGTTTAATGGAGATTCGATTATATTTGTTCAGGTGCCTTTTTGGCACTTGGCGTGGGAATTTCTTTTAAACTCTTGCATGCTCTGACACTCTGATTACAGGCGACGCAGTATTACTACAATTATCTATTGTCATTTATGGAATTTGAATTAACAATTTCTGATAATTATCTTATTAGGGATTAATTGGAGAATCTCCATTTCGAATAAGCGGCGGCGTGAAGGTACCCGTTTACATTGCTCGATCATTATTTTCTTAATTATTTATTATTCGCAGCAATTTCGTACTTATTAATTATCTTCCCCGCGCAGGCGCTTTATTCCTAACGGTTTCACGCGATGAGCGCGTGACGCTTCGATTTCGGCGTCGCGTCACGCGTTGAATATATCGTTGCTATAGCAACGATTTCAGTGTAGCGACCGAGATTATTGTTACTAGTAGCAACGATATCCGCGACTGATGTTCGTCGTTATTAATTAGTTTTTACTGCGGCGGACGTTACAATAACAAAGCAATTTATTCGATAAATTTTTATTGGTTTATGACTTAATATTTAATAAGAAGAAATCAGATAAAACAAAATTATACGCTGACATTTGTTTTTAACTAAGTTAGGAAATGATAATGAAAAAGCGATTTATCTCTATTTATTTATAATTTAAAAAATAACTTTAAATATTTAAAATCCGATGGAAATAAAGATATACATAAAATTTAATATATATATATATATACAGAATACAAATTGTTCATTAGTATTTGTTAATTATTATCTTCGAAACATACAGATTATCATTGTCTTGACGTTTTTACCGACTCAAGTAACTATATGTTTAATTTTCCTTTAAAACTTATCATATTATATAAATTATATAAATTATTTCACAAAGAAAAAGGGTCAATAGAAGTCAATTTTGGCCTTCTCCAAATTTCATACAAACACATGAAAATCTATTTCTTGAGGTCAATTTATAAGGTAAATTGTTTATAAAAACGTTCGTCACGACAAAATGCGTGATATCAGTACAAACTTACCTTTTTAAAAAAGGTAAAAAAAGGTGCTAAGAATACGCTTCTCGAATAAAACCTAATTATCCAATCTAATTAATAGTAGTTTTCATTTTTCTTCAAGGATATTCTTATTGAAGATCTTCTTATCCCAATCCAAGTAATGGCAACTTTAATTCTCTGTCAAAAATTATTACTCTTTGAAAAAAATTAATGTAACAAATGAAAAATTAAAATCCAGATGCTACAATCTTAACTAATCAATCATAAATTCTATCAAATTAAAAAATAAAACACAAATGATACTGTCTCTTGTTATTTACTTAGCTCTAATGATATGTATCATTCGTATAGAAGATTTGATATCAACAAAATTGGCGCCAAATTAAATTCCTTAAAATTTTATGTATCATTCGTAAAAAAGATTTGATATCAACAATTGACGCTAAGTTAAATTCCATGTAATTCTTATACCAAATTAAATAAATAATATTAACTTTAATGATATGTATCATTCTTATAAAAAATTTGATATCAAGAATTGGCGCCAAGTTAAATCTCATTTCTTTATATCATGCTAAATTAAATAAATAATGAATATTAATCTTGTAGTGATTCATACAGCCACAACGTTGGCAGCACTGGCGCAACGCAGCGACGACATCCGTGTCCACGCGTGCTTTCAGTACCTCGTGTGAAGTACAGAGAAACGTACAGAGAAACAATCCCTTCGCTTCATTATGTTGTAACTTTCTTATAAACTAATAAACCTTTGCATTCAGCTAATTCGTCACTGTACCCTCGCTAACCTTTCCAAAATCCAACAAAGGTTATGGGCCCAGGCACCGCATCTACTACGCGGATAGTGACGTGAGTGAATAATATAAGAAAAGGGATCGCACAGAACGTCGTCGGTAGCTATTGTTTCCTCGTCCGTTTTCCGTGAAACGAAACGTGGTTCGCGCATACAGTGTTCTTGATTTGTATCGAAAGTTTTGACAATTTCCACAAGTGAGTGTTCCTCGAAACTCGTGAAGAATGCAAAGTGTTTCGTAGAACGAAAATTGAAAGAGAACTTTCGAGGAAATTCTGTTCAAGGGCGAAGCGTCGCGTCATAGTGTAGACGAACCTTTTCGCTCTACACATCCGCAACAGGTAACTTGGTCGCGTCGGTAAGGAAGAGCACGCGATTCTCCGTAGGCTTGTCGAGCGACGCTCGTGAAATAAACAATGACGGAATACAAAACTTCGATTGAAAAATTAAACAGTCTCAATTACGCTTCTTGGTCATATCAGATGAAATTATTACTGATGGAAGCGGACTTATGGACGATAATCGAACCTGGAGAAGATGAACCTGGCGAAGCAGCGATCGCAAATGAAAAGAAAACATACGTTTCACGTCAAGGAAAAGCACAAGCAAGGATCGCCCTTGCGATCTGCGATGAACAACAGATGCACATTCGTTCCCTCACGACGCCAAAACAGATATGGGAAGAATTGCAAAAATTGTACGCACCGAAAGACAGTAAATTTCGCACTGTTCAGTTAAGACGAAAATTGTATTCTCACAAATTAAGTGATTATGAAACGGTGGAGAATTACTTAGGACAGATAAACAAAACTGTCACAGAATTATCAAGTATCGGTGACGCAATCGAGGACGGCGACTTAGGCATGGTGATTCTATGCGGACTGACAGATGACTGGGATACTGTCGTATCGGCTCTGTGCAATTTACCAGAGAATGAATTCACCTGTGCAACTATCAAACGACGCCTATTGGCAGAAGACTCCAGACGTCGGGAAAATATCAATTCAAGTAAGCTATCTGCAATGTTTACGAAAGCCGATAAAACAGTTACATCGAAAAATCAGAATCAGAAAAAGAAAAATGAAATGAAACAACATACGACAAAAGAAAAAAATCAAAAGAGCGAGATAACATGTTTTTACTGCAAAAAGACAGGTCACATTGCAAGAAACTGCCAAAAACGGTTAAACTCAGAAAAACAAAATGTTATAAATATGAGTGCTTTTTGTGGATCGACAATAAAGTGTAAGGACACGTGGATCATCGATTCTGGCGCAACGCATCACATGGCTCCGAAAGAAGAATATTTTTCGACGATTGACAAGAGTTTTCACATCGAAGGCATCGCATTGGCAGACGGAAGAAAAGCATCCTCAATGGGGAAAGGTGCCGTCAGTGCGGTAATCAAGTCAGATAATTCAGGATCTGTGGTTAAATTTAAAACAGAAAATACCCTATTAGTGCCAGATATTAAATGCGGTATTTTATCGGTGAAACAGCTTATTGAAAATGATAGAGAAGTGTTATTTAACGAAAAAGGCTGTTTTATATATGACAAAACTGGAAATTTGCTAATGGAAGCAAAAGAGAGAGATCGCCTATACGTAATGCACACCGAACCGATGAAGGAAAGCGAAGTCGTTTTAAACTCAATGGTGCGAAAA
The DNA here is from genome assembly GCF_001594115.1 of Trachymyrmex septentrionalis. Classification (NCBI taxonomy): domain Eukaryota; kingdom Metazoa; phylum Arthropoda; class Insecta; order Hymenoptera; family Formicidae; genus Trachymyrmex; species Trachymyrmex septentrionalis. The sequence goes on from NW_017304949.1 coordinate 482,297, forward strand.
GAGACAAAATCGGAATCGCTCGATTTGTGGCATCGAAGGATGATGCATGTTAGTAAACATAAAATCTTGGAGATGGCAAATGCAAATTCTGTTATCGGCCTGAATTGTAAAAAGAGTTCCCCAACGCCTTGTGACAGTTGCCTAGCGGGAAAATCTACGCGTCAACCATTTCCGAAGAAACCTACAGACAGTGTAGACAAAAGAACGACAATTCTTGAACTTGTTCATAGCGACCTCATGGGTCCTATCGACGTTCCAAGCTGGGGAAATAAAAAATACATGCTCTCCATCATCGATGACGCAAGCAGGTATGTTTTTGTGCGATTCCTAGATAATAAAGGTGCCGCACTAAACGAGTTTAAGAAATGGAAAACGGAAATAGAAAAGCAAACAGGAAAATGCCTAAAAAGAATTCGCACAGACAATGGCCTTGAATTTTGTTCGAAGAATTGGACCGCGTTTTGTGAATCTACAGGGATTCGACACGAAACAACGATGACCTACACACCCCAACAAAACGGCATTGCCGAACGCTTCAATCGAACTGTATTGGACCTGGTGAGATCTCAAATACAGGAAAGTAACTTTCCAAAGAAATCATGGGCTGAATTAATATTTACCGCAACGTACATTCGAAATCGCGTTACAAATACCCACGACAATCAGAAAACACCGTACGAACTATGGACGGGAAAGAAGCCCAGCGTGCGACACTTACGAGCAATCGGGTGTGAAGTTTTTGTACACATTCCAAAACAAAAACGTTTCTCGAAGCTATCCAAAAGAGCAGAAAGTGGAATTCTCATTGGATACGCATTGTACGGGCGAGGCTACCGAGTTTGGATGCCAGCCACACAACAAGTAGTGGAATCACGTGACTGTGTTTTCAAAGAATTTTCTTCAGAAGAACCATTACCCCCAAAAGATAATGTGCATGAAAGTGTCGAAATACAACACTTCTGTGACTCGACTCCAAATGAATATAAAGATGACGTAAACGCGGATAGCGATCCTGAACCATCACAAGAAAATGAGGACGCACCAATCCCCGAACGCAAACGTCGTGGAAGGCCGAAGAAGGACGCGACAAAACAGAAACCAGAAGCAGTTAGAGAGCACAAGATGACACTTCGTTCTTCAGAGATGTCTACTCAGAACGCGGATGCCAATATCCTGACGACTCAAAAAGAAGAGCCTGACGAACCCCTTACCTATCGCGACGCAATGAATTCAAACGAATCCGCGCAGTGGTTAGAAGCGATGACAGAAGAAATGGAATCACTGACAGCACACAGCTCCTGGGACTTGGAAGAATTACCTCCCGGTGTCACCCCTGTGAAGTGCAAATGGATATATAAAAGAAAGACTATGGCTGATAGAAAGGGTTTCAAGGCGCGTCTAGTGGCTAAAGGATATAGCCAAAGGAAAGGAATGGACTATGAAGATGTGTACGCCCCTGTGTCCAGCTTTGAGACAATGCGTCTACTGGTTGCAGCTAGTGTTGAGAAAGATTGGTACATTGATCAATACGACATAAAAAGCGCTTATCTCCATAGCAACTTGAAGGAAACCATATATATGGAGCAACCGGAGGGGTTTGAACAAGGGAAAGGCAACTTAGTCTGCAAACTAAAGAAATCATTGTACGGACTGAAACAAAGCGGAAGATGCTGGAACGATCATCTCAACGAATCTCTGAAAAGTATGGGATTTATTCGAAATGAGACCGATCCTTGTGTTTACCAACTAAACACAAACGATTGCAGAGCAATCATCATTGTCTATGTGGATGATATGCTCGTCATGACTGAGAACAAAGCAGCTAAAAATAAAGTCAAAGCATTGCTCAGCAGCGGCCTTGAAGTAAAATATATCGGGGAAGTGTCTCAAATGCTTGGCGTAAAATTGAACGAGAGACTTCAGGCTGCATCACGCTTTCTCAAAAGGACTATATTGACAAGTTACTTACTCAATTTGGACTCGAGGATGCGAAAGGAGCGAAAACACCGATGGAAGCAAAACCATGCTTAGATGAAGATAAGGAACTCGAGGATACTCCGTATCGCGAGCTGATAGGAGGGCTGCTCTATCTTTCACTGAGGACACGGCCCGATATTACCTTTGCAGTGACAAAATTAGCCCAATATTCTTCTAACTATAATCGAAGTCATTGGAATTCGGCCAAAAGGATCCTTCGATATCTTAAAGATACAAGAGATTACAAATTAAGTTATAGACCCACAGGTCAGAAACTCTCAGCATTCGCTGATGCGGATTGGGCTACCTCAAATGAAGACCGCAAGAGTACAAGTAGCTATATCGTAATGTTAGCCGGATTACCCGTAACTTGGAAGAGTGCAAAACTAACAATTACCGCACTCAGCACGATGGAGGCTGAGTACGTATCAGTAGCAACATGTGCAAGAGAGATCACATGGATCATAAATCTACTAAAATCCTTAAGCCTCGAAGAGCTGATTGGAAAAAGTACTCAAATACTATGTGATAGCCAAACAGCAATTGCACATGCAGAAAACTACATCAGTAACTCACGAACCAACCATATTGGAATAAAGTACCATTTTATTCGAGAAAAAGTAATGGACGGTACGATCGAATTGAAATACATAAGAACGGACAAAAATTTCGCAGACATTCTCACCAAGCCGTTGAACAAGAACCTGCATGAATTTCATTGCAATCGGATGCTACGAAGAGGAACCTCATAAACAAGAGGAATCATTCGAAATGATCACCAAAGGAGAGCCTTCCGAGGGGGGGATTGTAGTGATTTATACAGCCACAACGTTGGCAGCACTGGCGCAACGCAACGACGACATCCGTGTCCACGCGTGCTTTCAGTACCTCGTGTGAACGTACAGAGAAACGATCCCTTCGCTTCATTATGTTGTAACTTTCTTATAAACTAATAAACCTTTGCATTCAGCTAATTCGTCACTGTACCCTCGCTAACCTTTCCAAAATCCAACAAATCTAATGATATGTATCATTTTTACAAAAGATTTGACAATAACTGTGGCGCCAAGTTAAATTCTATTATCAAAATAAAAAGTAAAACCCAGTGACACTATCTTTATTATTTACTTAATCCAAATGGTACTATCTTTAATTTTTATGCAATGAAACTTTAATTTTTATTTAATAAGATTTATTAAGTATACATATTTCGTATTGAAAGATCTTATTCCAATCCAAATGGTTTAAATTCCTCTTAAATGAAATTATTATGACAATAATTTGTCATAATACGAAGCTGTCCGAAGAATATCGAGTGGACCAAGATGGAGAATCAGAAATTGTGCCCGCTTTCGCCAAATCTTGATTATAGAATCTCTAGCGCCCGCGTACTACACGCGTAGTAATACAAGTTCTTTTCATAGCGGATATACGTTCTATTTTTACGCAAAGTCGTTGTATTGCTTCGTGTGAATAAATCTTTTGAAAGCTTTAAATTCATGTCATTAACACGTAATGAACATGTTGCATGTTGTTATTTCCATTATCTAACCTGACTGTTCTTCGACAAAAAATCTTTCAACAAAAAATAAAACAGTGAAACAATAATCTGCTTATCTATTCAAGACTTCAACGAATTTCGTTCAAATTTAATTCACTTACAGCAATTAAATCGAAATTCGATCTATCACAAGATTGGAATAACAATTTTAAAGCAATGTATGACCTACACCGTCATAGATTATAATACCCGCATGAATTTTGGCACATATCAAAACAACCCAGATAGCAAAATGTTAGCAGTAGTAGGAAGATATTCACTTTTTCGTTTTAAAATAATTTAATTGCAAAAAATCGTTTTCTTACTAGCGTACGTAATAGTGCAACTCTTGAAAAAGAAAAATCCTTGTAGTTTGCTGTACGACTGCTCAAAGATGTAGAAATTAAGTTTTCTGCAGACGACTTTTTAATAAACAAATAGCTTTTTGTAAAAACTAAACATTTGAACTCAAACAGAAGTGGATTTTTTCGTCATAAAGACTACATTTTATGAGCATTTTGAAGCTTTGCATTCAAATCTCAATGAACGGAGAGTGAGTGAAAAAAAGGCCTTTTTCAATGATCATTTGTTTTGTCAACTTGATTAATAGACCGATCTTAATGTTTTACGTCTTATTTTATAGGATATTTTGAATATCCTCATTTTCCATAATGAACTTTTTTCTATATACTCAATATCTTCTATAAGCGAAAAAACTGCTTTTTGAAACTATCCGAATTTTTTTGCGTATTTCCGATACGAGTCACGAGTCTCAAACATATATTATTTCTTTTCTGAAGAAAAGGAATCTTCCGAAACTTTTCGTGAAAAGAAATGCCAGTTATAATTTCCGTTCAAAACCCTAATTCTATTGGACTGCTTGTCATATCATCATGCCTAAGCGCGCGAAATATCAGCTCCATGATTAGTAAACTTTAATCTATTAATTAAGCTATTAATTTAAAATTATAGCCTCGACGTTTTCGTATTAGGATTTTTGTCTTCTAATGTTCCAAAGAATCCGTTCTTGAAAAGACAAACGGTTCTAGGACAGCCTGTATATTTATCTCACTTTAAGTGCAAAAATTTTTGGAGATTTCAAGCAATGCAAACAGATCCATTGTTGTTGAGGAATACATGAGATTATTATGGAACAGTGATCCTCAGTAAACTCTTCCTGAGAATCATCGGTAATCCTGGCAGTCAATGTTAATTGTCTTATCTTATCAATATCAGAAGAGAATAAAATTTCGATAAAAATTCAGGTTCATATAAAAAAAATATATATATACAGTATATATATGTTATAATTTCTAGGAAAAGCATTCATGTTTTGAAGTATACAATACTTGCATATATTATATAGTAATCTGAAAGAATTGCTACATTATACAAATCAATTTATATATATAATACATTATATTCTATAATTAATATATTGCTTTGAGAGAATTGCCGCGACATTATATTTATAATATATTAAATGATACATTTAGATCAAACTCTAACCAAACAATATAATTTTTCAATTATACGTAATTTCTTATTGCTCTATTCATTTTTTATTCCTCTATTATTGTATATAATTTCGACATTATAATAGAGGAATCTTATTTATAGATTTCGTTTTTATTAAAAAGATAAATTTATTATATATTTCATCTAATTTATTTTAATTTGTTTTAAATATTTTTTAAACATCTATAAAATATATTTTGAACAATAGACAACTTAATTAATCATTATCAATAATTACAATAATTTTAATACATATAATTAAATGATACATATATATTCAATAGAAACATATACATTGAATATTCCTGTTTGTGTGTGTGTGTGTGTGTGTGTGTGTGTGTGTGTGTGGGCGCGCGCAAGCGTATGTGTATGGTAATGTGTGTGGTAAATTTAGCCATACTAGATCTATCTTTACACGTTTATGAAATATTTTACATATTATAATGAGCATATATACAGGAAGTATGATCGACTAGGGCAAGTATCAAGTCACATTTGAGTAATTTCAATAAGAATACCTAAATGAAACAATAAATGATATAACAGAATAATATTTCTATAAATTGTGGAAAAAACTTTTAATAAATAAAATTTGAGTATGTTGACTTTATACTACAATGCAAGTACACAAGGTACGCTCGTAACTAACAAGGGAAGGCTCTGAAATGGCCCTCACTGATTTCAATGAAGCTTAACAGGATTATAGTGTATTCCCCTAAATATAAATTATCCCCCCTTTGGGCGTAGACAGTACTATTTCCGAGATATTTGTCAATACATAATTAAATTTGATTCCTTTAAAGGGATTCTAAAGACGATTATCGTGTGATAATCATATTATAAATAGCACTTACACACAGATGATTTACGTGTCATTGACACGTCACTATATTAATATCTCATTCACGCATGCCATACATACACATAAATTTTCGTATAACAATTATGTTTTAATTAGACGTGTAAATCTATTTTTAAGAACGCCATGGTATTTCTTTATGCAAACTACTAGTCTGTGGAGTACTATTTCGTAAGTACAGATTGCACAGCTTTTACATAAAGCAAATATCGTCATAACGTAACAACTCTGGAGCGCCATATTGGATTAAGAAATGGTAAAGATCTTAATTTCGAAATTGTTTGTCGTTCTCAGCAGATCCCACCTCGCAGACACAAATTTTTTTTTTACATCCTAAAACTATTACAAGCTGTCAAGAGTAAATATTTAATAATATTTGAGGTAATCATGGAAATATACCCACGGATGTATCCATATATCAAATAAAGACAATTAATTAAGTCTTAAGGTAATTTTCTTTTTAACCTTCATACTACTTTGTCCTCTCTCATAAGATTAACCGCGTTGAGATGTTTCATTAAACGAGCTGCATGTTTCCGACTAAATCGTCTTTCCTCGTCAACAAGTAATAAATTGAGATCATGATGTAGCTTGTTGAAAGTATATTGGTAAAATACCAAGCATTAACGATTATGTAAGTATTTTGACTGGAATCTCTACAGTATGTCAGTGTTAAACTTGAAGGCCGTATCCCATAGCTGGATGCCATAAGTCCAGATTTGAGAATAGCCTTGTACAGCAGCAGTTTGTTTTCAGTTGACAGTTGCGATTTCTTATTTATCATCCAGTACATCTTACGAAGTTGAAGTCCAAGTTGTTTACGCTTTGTAAATATATGTTTCCTCCAGTTCAGTCTACGTACATACCAAGGTACTTGGCTTCCTCCACCTGGGGAATTTTTTTACCGTTTAGAGTTACGGGTGGACATGTTTTTGTTCAAGTAGTAAAGGTCACGTAAATTGTGATTTTTTTTCATTAGCCTTTATACGCCACCTTTTAAGCCATACTTGGATATTACATAGACTCTCTTGCAAATGTTGAGATACTAAAGTTGGATTGCTATGGGCCGAGTATAGCTGCGTCGTCCGCAAAGGTAGCAGTTATTGGAGCCCGGAGGGATAGAAAAGTCTGCCGTGTTCAATAAGTAGAGCAATGGTCCAACCATGCTGCCCTAGGGAACACCTGAGTAAATCTCGTGGAGCTGCGTGATAGTTTCTCCATATTTAGCCAAGAACGCTCTATTTAGAAGGTTTGATTCAAAGACAAGATGGAGGGCAAATAGCAAGTTAGTTTTTATCTTATGTAGGAGGCCATCATGCCATACCTTATCGATGGCCTGAAAAACATCAAGCAAGCCGAGCAACCTGTTTCCAGATCGTTGTTGATTTTATTGACAATTCTGTGTACTTGGTCAATAGTAGCATGATTATGCCTAAACCCAAACTGATGGTTGGAAATTAATACAGATACGTATTAATGCGTATATTTTAATCCTGGAAAAGGATTTTCAAATCAGTAAGAGAGGAAAAAAATAATTGTTATACCAAAATTATATGGTTTAGTCGGTAATACACACGACTTTAAAATCCCCTTAAAATTTATTAGAACATTCATACTCAAGTATTCAAATGACAATCAAACTGATCTTTACACATCCATACATTTTATGCTATTTTAAACTTTATAACTTTAACGTAATATTCATAATAAACTTTATACATTATCGATTGATACGAAGTATTGAAACTGTCTATTCGATATAAAGTGTTATAATCGTCTATTTGGTACAAAGTTGTTGTTAGAAACGTTTCGAAAATATAAACAAAATATGTAAACATAGCAGATCAACGAAACATTGGAGAGTTTCCATTAATATACAAATACTCGAGTACGAATATTCTAATCACAAACTTCCATAAATAGACTGTCGATTTCGCCTCCATGTTTGAAGACAGCGCTGGGCAGCGCCATATTTGTGTTCACTCACTCTCACATGTATAAATCATATAGATAATAACATATTTTTATATAAATTCACGCGATACTCACAGACAGAATGCATACATATGTATATGTTATATTTTTTTACAAATCAAACACTTGATACAGAGTATCACTTTTGATTTGCTTTAAAATTCTTTTAAGCATTTCCTATATAAAATAAGTCAACACGTATTTTGGCATTTTTTTAGTCAATATTTTCAAAAATACGGAAGGTTAAAGTTTTGAAAATTCGTCGATTATGCGATTTTTAAAAAAAAACTTTTTAAAATCGCGATAATTCCACTTCGATTCATCCTACAGAGTTCAAATTGGGCTTATTTTATCCGTACAAACGAAAACTAAACAATAAGAAATAGAAAGCACTGTCCATAACAGTCAGAGTTAGAGCTTAAATGATTCAATATGAATTACTACATAATATATGTACTTGTATATACCTATACCATATTTGTAGTCATTCGAACTACGCGCCAAATTTTTCGGACTTATAAACGCAATTAAACTACTGTAGTAATATCATGAATTAAATTGACAAGCAATTTTAATAATTTGACGCTCAATCAGGCATCCTATTAGAAAGATGTTAATGTGCTGAAAAACTGTAAATAAATTTATTGCGAAAAATATTACCTTGGCCGGGAGCCGAATCCGGATCTCTTGCATTCCATGTACACAAACAAAAAGGCAAAATACAAGAATAAAAGAACATAAAAAAGATATTAACAAAAAAAGTGGTTGTTTCTCAGTCATTTCCGAATACAAATTAGATACAAGTCATGAGTTTGAGACAATGTCCAAATTCTGGACCGCGAACCTTCATATCTGAAGAGAACGGTGTCTGAAATGATGCACATAAAAAAATAAAAAATAGATCTTAATAAACAGAGTGATACAAAACTTTTATCGAATACATATATCCCCACCCTGGATTTTCTATCCCCGCCTAGAAAAATATGTAAATATATCCCCAGATAAAGTTCGTTTTTATTATATAATATAATATGTTTATTATTTTCCGCATTGTTACTTGTACTGATGTTTAATAAAGATAGTTCTATACACAAATAAGAGTCATCAAGCTCAGAGATTTAGGTAACCACTAAATTAAAAAATTTACCATAATATATCAATTTTAATTTACAACTTTATAATTTAGCATTATATAGACATTATCAAATAATCAATTGTTCACATAATTGTTACGATAGTGGGGCCAAAGAGTTTGTTTCAACCAGAAATACGACGCTTATGTCAAACATAGCTACAAGTTTTATATGTACAAAGAGGAGTAACGTTCACTTGACTATATAGTATTATAAGAGAAAATACGGATCCATGTTTTAAACATCGTTTTTATGAAATATATCCACTGAAGATAACAACAGAAAAGGTCAAAATGTTTGGAATGAAAGTTGGATGTTTCATCAATCCTCACAAAAATCGCATCGAATAACTAGTGCGGCTCTTTTTTTGTATATTGACTAATTGGCAATTTCTTTGCCAAAATATGTGTCGGCTTATATCACATAGGAAACACGTACAAAAATTTGAAACAAATAAAGAAATGCGATCCCATATTTTTTATGAAATCCGTTTATAAAAGAACGCCTCATATGTGAACTGAAGCAAGGACAACTCGGAATCAGGTTCATCTCTTTCTATCACATTGAATCAACAGTCTTATAGAAGTCTAGTTATAGAAGTCTGTAGTTATAAATAAATATATAAAATATTAAAAGACGTACTACGCTCATTGTTGTAAACACAAAAATTAAAAAGGTAGATAGGTCAAAAAACGAGCAAAAGAAAGATCTAATTTAAAAAATATATATAATATTTCACTTTACATCATAAATTAATATTCGATGCATAAATAACATGGAATGTTTCGCCTATACTAAGTCTTCATCAACCACATTTATATCACAAAAATTTTTTAATTAACACTAAATATTTAAATGTTGGATAAATTTCAAGAATAAAATTAGACTATACATTAGATTATACATTTATATCGCAATAAATATTATATAAATCGTCAAAATATCAAAAAAATACAAAGTATATAATCATGTCGTAATAAAAAACTATATAAATAGTCTAAAGATATCAAGACTATTTCATCGTTGGACAGCGAGAAAGAGTAGAGTCAATTAGTAAAGTTTTGTGTGTGTGTGTGTGTGTGTGTGCGCGCGCGCGCGTGTGTGCGTGCGTGTGTGTGCGTGTGTGTGCGTGTGTGTGCGTGCGTGTGTGCGTGCGTGCGTGTATTTCAATCATTCCATTACATTAAACATTCATTGCAAAGAACAAGAAAAAGGTATTAATTTAAACAAAATGATACTTTGAGAGACTTTGATTTCCGATATAATTGACTCGCAGTGCACTACACAAAATGAAGAATACGTATTTTAGATTTATAACGAGTTTTGTAACATTATATATATTTTTGATTTATAGCGATGTTTGAATATGTTTATCGCAACATTGAGAATGACTCGAGCGGAGTCGAAATGTGTTTTGTCCTTTGTAATTATTATATATGAATTTTATGATTTAAAGTTCTTTGCTACATTACTGGCTCTGTGCCCTTCTTTTGCCTATATTGTTTTATACTTACAGAGCCTTATTATTATTTATTAATTATATAGACACACTTACTTTATTAATTGACTCTACTCTTTCTCCCTGTCCAACGATGAAATAATTTTGATATTTTTAGACAATTTATATGGTTTTTACAGCGACATGATTACGTACTTTGTAATTTTTAATAATTTGACGATTTATATAATAATTATTGCGATGAATGTATATTCTATAATTTTATTCTTGAAGTTCATCCAACATTTAAATATTTAGTATTAATTTAAAAATTTTTATGATTTAATGTGGCTGATGAAGACTTAGTACAGTTAAAACGTTTTATGTTATTTATATAACATCCAACATTAATTTGTGATGTAAAGTGAAATATTATACATATTTTTTAAATTAGATCTTTTTTTTTTCTCGTTTTTTGACTTATTTACCTTTTTAATTTTATAAATAAATATCTATTAAAAAAAATTATTTTATTCAATAGGTATTTATTTATGGACAAAGGAAAAGTCTCAGAATGTCCAGTTATAAACACAATTGTACATTCAATAAATTAAGAAACAAGAAATATGATGGCAAATAGAAAAGATTCGCAACGGTATTCATTTGTGACTTTAGAACAAAGGACTACTTGGTAGGTTACTATAATTTTTTAATTAGTAGCTGAAAAAGACTACAGTACAGTCGAAATCAGTCCCATCTAAAATTTTGTATTAAATAATTCATAATAAAAATTAATATCTGCCAACATCTTGTTGTTGCTCGGTTTTGACTTAGTTTAAACAGAATTATTTTGTTGGGAAAATTTATATTGTTTTTATACTTGCCCCAACTATACTTTAACTTATTTGCAAATATGGAAAGAACATTTATGAAAATATTAATATATAAAATAAATTGTAAACAAATTATTTTTCGCACATATTAAAAGTGCTAAATAATAAATCCATTAAAATTATTGATCTAAAAATATACATTAAAACATAAATCAAATAATTTTATGTTGAAAACACACATGATACATTTGAATAAAATAATTTTTGTTTTGATATAATTTATAGATAAGATAATTTAAATTCCTTTCAGACCACACACCACATACTACATTCATACTACATTAATATTAACAATTACTATTTATACAATAATTAAATAAAGTAGTATATAAAAACTAACAATTTTTTTAAATAAAATAATACTAAGAATCTAACAAAATTAGACAATAAGATGCATTTGAAGAACGTCTTTTCTTTCTCTTATTTCTTTTATATAAAAATATAAAATAAAAAATAAAATTATTTTTTTATTAGCTCCAGTAAATCACAACACCTCATACTCATACATATAAAGGGTGTCCCAAAATTAACGCAAGATTTGAATTAAATAGAAAACACAGTTTGTAGTCTTTCGATTGTTATTTTTTTACTGAATCATAAAGTACATAGGATAGGGTTATTTGTGGAATAACACATCGGGCAAATGGCCTCCACGGATTTGCATGCACATACGCACTCGTTTGTCGAAATTTTCCATAACCATTTTGCATAAATGTGGCTGAATTTCGTTGATGCAGCGTTGAATCTCCTCCTTTAATGCACGGGTGGTTGTGGGCTTGTTGACATAGACCTGTGATTTCAAATAACCCCATAAAAAGAAATCTAATGATGTTAACTCACACGATCTAGGGGGCAATTTTGGCGATTAACAAAGCCATCAAGGTGAAAATGTGCTTCATCGCTTAGGATGATTTTGCTCGAAAAATCAGCATCCATTTGTTGATGATGCAATAATCCATTCAACGAACTCATTTTCACTAACCCTAAACTGTCAGCTGTTAAACTGTTTTTTTTTTTGGTTGCCAACACTTTACTGCACAAATGGCGGCAAATTCAAATCTTGCGTTAATTTTGGGACACCCTTTACATATATTGTATATATATTTACGTAATTATTTACAATAATGAACACCTCGCGCGACAGTGAAAAACTTTTCATACTTTCAATATTTTTACATTTTACATTATTTATTCTTTAAATAGAGTCGAGCGAACTTTTAATTGCCAGATTCTTTCATTTCAGGCAAAAACATGACAATTGATATATTTTCATCAATCTTGTGTCTAAATAAAAGAACCGTAGTCTCAGAGTAATCCCTCGATTTTGATGGGTTTTGGATGTTGTAAAGCATCAAAATATTAAACTTATATTTTATTTTATCAGCATATTTTAAGGTGTAGTTGTTTAAAACCCCCCGAAAACTTCCCCGAAAAAAAAAAATTCTATCATTTTCAGCAAACATGTTTGAAATTATGCTACATATAAAAAATGTTTTATACACAAAAGTTTTATAATATTTTACGCCCTATATAATGATGTATTCATTTTTTAATATCAAATTTGTTAACTTTTCTCTCCACTCATTAATTTTGCAAAAATTTAAAAATTTTATATAAAGATAAATTAAAGCATCGAATATCGAATTTATTCTTGTATAATAATCTTACGTTTCCATGAACCAATTTTTAAAAAACAAGACAACATTGTGTTATAAGCGCCGCACTATATAAGTAGATGTTTTTTTTTCTTTTTGGCAAATTAGATTTCCTTTTCCCTTTACTGTTCATTAATTATCGCCTCCTCTCCCTCTCCTCTCTCCCTCAGTAGCAGAGCAGTAAACATGAAGATACTCGTACCCTACGCATCATTCACATTGCATATCACGCTAGTTGAGAGAGAGAGAGAGAGAGAGAGAGAGAGAGAGAGAGAGAGAGAGAGAGA
>NW_017304949.1:495670-531350 GCF_001594115.1 Trachymyrmex septentrionalis
GAGAGAGAGAGAGAGAGAAATTTATTGAATAGAAAAGAAAGTAATTCTAATTTGCATAAGAAAAGAAATAACACTTTCCTATAGTGCAGCGCCTATAGCACGTTTCGTTTTATTCAAAATTTGAATCGTAGGGACATAACATTATTATACATGAATAAATTCGACATTCGACGCTCTTTAATTTTTGTTCATATAAATTTGTTTAATTTTGCAAAATTAATGAGTGAGGATGAAAGAAATCTTAAAAATTTGATGTTTAAAAAAAAATAAATACATCATTATATAATACAATACATATAAAATACTATAAAACTTATATATAAAATTTTTTTCATATATTGCATAGTTTCGAAGATATTTATTGAAAACGATCAAAATTATTTTTTACGAGGGTGTTTTAATTCCTAAAGCTGATAAAAAAAAAGTATGAGTTTAACATTTTTTTATGCTCTACAACAAATCCAAATAATGTGTGATAGCAAAATTAATGAGGATCGATTCCGATGGTTCTCTTGTAAGAATAACAATTTTATTCGTTAATAACTTTTTAATGAATAACGAGCAACGGCTGAAACTTTTGATTGTCATTCAAGGTTATGACCTTGACAATAAAGTCAAATTAATCGGCGAGCTATCCGTTATTATAAATAATTACCATTTATGTATATTGTGTGTGCGTGTATTAGTGAGATACACAAATATACAATCCAATATCGCATGCATAATCATAGCAATGAAACATTATGACTACGTTTTCACGGATATACTTAATAGGTTTAATAACATTCGTAATTAGAAACTGGCCAATCAGTTCATTCCATTCTCCAAAAAAATAACTATTATTGGTCAGTTTCATAACTACGGATGTTATTAACCCTGATTAAGGGTGTCCGTGTAAGCGTAGTCTGTCTCCTGTGACAAAGATAAAAAAACATAAATGCTTTAAAAAATTATGCAATTTACGAGATACGTAATTACATATTATTTATATAAAATTTTGTAATTAATTAATCTTGTTATCCTATGTATAAAGATATAAAATTCAAAAAAAAAAAATATTTTAAGATATTTAATATTAAAATATACGTTAAAATAAAATATAAAATATATTAATAATGATTTCCAATAATGATCTCTTTAAATAATCTTATCTTAATAATTTATATAATATTCATTAATAAATACAACACTATCATATATAAGAGAAATCTAATGGTATATACCATTTTAAAATATCGCATTGTTCTTGAAATTTTGTTTATTCTTTGCATACCTACAAGCGCAAATATTATTACTACTACTACGTACCCCTTTGCTTAAAACAACAAAAATTGTTAAAATGCTAAGTATGAAATACTCTGTGCGTGCGTGCGTGCGTGCGTGCGCGTGTGTGCACGCGCACAGACACATATGTTTTTTTACATATTTTTATATTTGTGATACTTACTGGAGATAATAATAAAAATATAATTTTATTTTATCATGTAAGTAAATCAAATTAGACCAGCAGCGGAATTTTGTAACTCATTATGCAATCATTATGTACTCATAACGACAGTTGCGTAGATCTCTTATATAATAAAAAAACTGCGCAACTGTCGTTATAAACACATAACAACTACATAACGAGTTACAGAATACAGGGACAGGGCACCTATTATGAAATAAGTCGGAATGGATTTCGATCGGATTCAATAATTCCCTATATTTCTATTATTTTCTAGAGAAAATAGAATCATTTTGATCGGAATTTATTCAGATATTTTTCATGATAGGTACTTCTGTGTCCATTCTAATTTAGCATTTATGTTTTTTTTTGCTTTGTTCATTGTCTTATAATAATGTCACAGCAAAATTTGCTTTAAACAATTTAGTTGATTGAACTATAATTTATATTTCTATTTGCAAAGATATATAATCTATTTAACTCAAAATTTTTAAAGGAAAAGATCACGTAAAAGAAAGATTTGCATATTTAACTCTTTTACACAAATAACAAACATTTGTTATATCGCTATGTAATAAGAGAAGAAAAAAAATCTGAACTAAAAAATAAAAACATCTAAAGTCTTAAGGAGATTCTCGCGCTATTTATTATAGTCAATAGACAATTTAAATTATTAAGGTAATTCTTTAAATCGAGATTTCGACAGAATTAGACATTTCTATTACCATAGAAATGTCTAATTTTTTTTTATATAATGGAATTGAAATACCGAAATTGACGTGTGCAAAATTCTACGGTAAGTTAACGATGAAATAAGAAAGAAAAAAAGTGTTGAAAATGTAACCTTTCATGTATAATTTAGTGACAGGATAAAGCTCATAGACGCTTCTTTGATTAACTGCTCATAAATCTTACTATAGACTTTTCTCAAAAACGCGATTATATTACATTATATATTTAAAAAATTACGATTTTAATGGTTACAAAAAAATAATAGGTCAATGGCTATTCTGGAAAGATATTTACATGCCTAAACTTACATATAAATTTAACCTCGAAAAATAAACATAATTTTATCTTATTTTCGTTCGACGAGGATGCAGTTCTTGATTTACTATCGTATCGTTGTTTCATACTATTTTATTAAGATATACACGTAGTTTTAATATTTTATTCAAATTATGCAAATTTTTGTAATTTTGAGTGAGACACCCCAACTTTTCTGCATTTTACTAAAGAACCATCTTAAAATTGTGTAAAACGATTTAAATGATATAATAAAAACATTATCAACAATGATTATGTATAATGACATAATTAATATCATTACATATAATTGATTTTATACGTTATTTCAAATTAACAAAATATGTAATAAGACATTCACGTTTGATAACAGGCTTGATTGATATGCTTGAAGTTATACATTATTGAGGTTATGTACCTTAATAAATGTCTTGCTCTAAAATGGTGCACGTGGCAAAATATATAAATAATGGAGATAATAACATCATAATTATATGACATAAATTTAAAGCTATTGGTAAGTTGAGTATTAATATTTCCATAAGTAATATACGTAACCATATGTACATGCGTTGTCCATTAGACACAAATGTTATTTTTCTTTATTGAAAAATTTATAATCAATTTAGACAAAACTTTACTAGAATGAACTTGAATTTTTAGTCTGTAATTATATTTTTGAAATATTGGTCTTATATGCAAGTGTTTCGAATTATGAAAAAATATGTACAGAATAAGAGTTTTGCATATGCTTATAATGTAAAATTACATACATTTAGAATTAAATATCTTCTTAAACAGTAAATATCAATGAAAATTTTTTTTTAATATTATTGAATTAATCTTTTTATTATGTATGTATAATATTATTGACTTATATTTTATATTTTATTAAACGCAAGAACCTCCTTAAAGCTTCTGAATAATCACTTTAACCATATTGAATTGTGACGTCATAAGCGAGAAATAACACGTTGATTTTTCTTGCATACCATTTGTAAATAAAGAGAATTTGGGATGCTAGTATCCTATTTTCATTTCATGATCCTTTTTCAACTCTACTGATCAGAGGAGATAAGGAAAATCTTCGTCCATTTTTGCAAATGTTTTAAAGCCATCTCATCATTTTGTTTCATCCAAATTCTCTTTATTTACAAATGGCATGCAAGAAAAATCAACACTTATGACACATTTCTTGCTTATGTCACGATTCAATATGGCTGGAGCCTTAAAGTAAGATAAAGATTAAACGTTTCGTTGAAAATTAATAATTATTGTTCAAAAATTTTATTAAAATGTGAACTTCGTTTGCTTATTTCAGAGGAAAAGTCTGTTCTTTTTAGTTGAAGTTCTTGCACGGTACATTTTTCTTCCTTTTCTCTGCATTGGAAAGAAAGAGAAAATGTATGAACCGTACAAGTTCAGCTAAAAAAAATAGGCTTAAAGTTCAACATAGTGTGTACTTCGAAGCAAGCAAAAATAATGGATTGCATCACTAGAAAATATTTCCAAAATTTCAGTCTATTTTTTTTAAAGCTTTAATACTGGAATCAAATTGCTATAAATCTACAAAATATGCACGAGTTTTATTATGATATGGAGACTGTAAATACTTATATACGTAAATATATTGTATATGATTATTGTATAATCCCGATAAATAGTCGGTCACAAGCATATTGCATAAATTTACATGGAGTGGATGCTACCGCTTCCTCTTCATACCCTTACGGTATCCTTTACCAAACCAGCCTGGATTCTTTGGAGATGCTATGGAAGTGTCCGCACGAATCACTAGTGAATCACCTTCCTCTTGCTTTTGTTCATTCTTGACGTTTATTGGTTCTGGACAGTCTCCGTCACGTTGATAATACAAACAGGTAAGGGAGCCTTCATGCTCCATACAAAATGAACAAGCTGGTTTCGGTTTTGGTGTTTCCACTGGCATGTTTGGTATTTGTATAAAAGGATAATAAAATAATGGTGTCAATTGTGGATACATGTACATAGGAGGAAATGGCAAGCCCATAGATAGAAACGGCAATGCGGTGAAAAAAGGTGCCGGATAGGCAGTTGTTATATCAGTCACTGCTAAGGACGATATGCAGTCTTTTTTGTCAGTCTCTTCTACCATGCATTTAACATTTTCATCACTGCTTTGACTTAGAGGTTCCTTAATTGCTGGCTCCTCAAGACACGGTTGAGTCTTAGTGAGTTGTTCATCATTTTGAAGCTTTATCGCATGAAAAAAGATTGGATCCTTTGTACGATTATACCGCGGTATCTCTAGACCTAAATGACTCATAATTTTCCTCATTACTTCGTCACATTTTCCATTTATTTTCAAAACCGCATTCTCATCTTTCGGAGTCCATTGCAAGTTAACAATGTACAAAGAAGCTCTTTTCTGAACGGGCTTATCCATTTGCCATAACCATGGATACTTCTTAAGAACTTTCAGACTAGACCCTAAACACAATATAACATCTGCTTGCTTTGCAGCTCTAGTTGCCCCGTTCCAATTGATTGGCCAAGGCAAATTACCTCTTTCACCAAAATGTACGATAGAATCTTGCAATATTGAATTACATCTGCGACATAATCTTCCTGTACCATGTTGATATCGTGCAGTCTTTTCAGTAACATCAAAAAGTCTCCAATATTCTCTAGATGGTTTGCATGTTCTACAAACTTCTACATACATATTGCCGTGTACCTCGGAGAGAAAATTACGCGGGATACCACTGCGTAAGTGTAATCCATCACAGTTTTGAGAAACTACATGTTTAAGGATTCGCGCCTTATATAATGCATAAAGGGCCATATGTGTCAAGGTTGGTTCAGCTTGACTCAGATCATGATTCCTGTCGAAAATATAAATAATATAATATAAATAATATAAACAATATAAATAATTAAATAATAAATTTAGAGACATCCTATATATTTTATATATAGGAATGTCCGAATGTTTCGGCGCCTTATCATATTTATATTATTAGCGTTTCAGATCGTGTGTTTAATGTCCGAACGTTTCGGCGCATAGTCACATCTGAGATAATTAAATTTAAAAAGAATATATATTATATTTCATAACATCTAACTTTGATCGATTATTAGCGTTCTCTCTCATATTTATGTATAATAAATATAATATAAAAATAAATATAATCTGTCAATATAACAGTAAACATAAGAAATATATTACATAGTCGAACCTCTATAAAAGTAACTTGTCGGGACCGATCGACCTCCATAAAAATGAACAAATGCGCATTTGCTCGATTAACTATATAGCAGGGTTAAGACATTACTTTTACGGAGGCTAAAACAAAAAACCGAAGTTAACTTTACACAGATTCGACTGTATACAGTATATAAATATATTTCTTACGTTTATATTTCTTGCGTTTACTGTTATATTGACAGATTATATTTATTGTACTATAATTACCATTGATAACTGTACAATATTAAAGAGTGAACTATCTTTAATTTATTTTTGCCAAATAGTAAATAAATGTAAACTTAATTGACATAAAGGAACAAGAAATGTAAATCAAAATTTAAAAAACCAAATCTTTCATAAATATTGAACAGTCTCAACTTGTTTAATAAGTTGAAATGAAAAAGTTTATTAACCATTATATAAAATCTTTCATATAAATTTTATTATACAATCTCTATATTTGTGAAATGACAAAGATTAAATAAGATTATTGCAAAAAAAAATTATTGTCATACAGGATTAAGTTTCAATTAAAATGATTCCTACCCAATATCCTTTCCTTGTTGCATACGAGTCCAAACTCCATTAGTACCTCTATAATCTGGAATAGATGCCGCTGTACTAATACCAGCACCAGTGTATACTGCAAGTGATGTTGCTCTACTGATTGCTGCTGCCAAACGTATACATTTTTCCTCCAAGATTTCAGGTGCATCTTCAATCTCTTCCAATCTCGCCTTTATTTTATCTCGTTTTTCTTGTCTATAAATACAGAGCAAATTACAAATAATTTTATATTCTACTTAAAATTAAAGGACATATTAAATATATTATCTCTTTAATTTTACAGCTATCAGTGAATTATTGATAAAACGTAATCGTAATATACTATCGATAATAGAATATAATGTATTAATAGTTTACATTAAAAAATTTTATTATTTACTCTATTATCGTCACTTATATCTCCAGTATAAATTATCAGGGCTCGGTCTTATTTCAAATAAATTTATTTAAAATATACATTTTAAATAAAAAAAAAATTAAACAGTTATTTAGTATTTGTTATTTAAAATAACTTCTTTTGACCTATTTCTTATTTAATATTTTAAATAAATTTTTGGAACTTATTTTATATTTTTTATTTTAAATAAATTGTATCAGTTTTTTATCGATTGTAAATTTTAAACAATTTTCTGGAACCTATTTTATATTTTCTATTTTAAATAAATTGTATCACCAATCCATCGGTAAAAGTAACAATGAATAATTAAATTATAGTATATTTATGATGAAGTATTGCACGTGTGGAGTATGAGATATACCTACATATGATCCATATTGAATTTCCACCTGGTTCGCGAAAGGTTAATTCTATTAAGTATCAATTATAGGCTGTAGTTATAAAAAAAAACTGAAACGTTATATTTAGAAATGTATTCGTATATTCAAATAATAAAATTGAACAAAATCATTAAAATATTTTTTATTTAAATACTATTTGAAACGTTTATTTAAAATACATATTTGTTACTTTATATTTGAAGTAAGTTTCCGAAATCTATTTTTTATTTAAGAAATAGCCTTCGAAAACTTATTTAAAATAAAAGACAAGTTATTTTTTTATTTTAAATAAAAATTATTCTATATTTTAAATAAATAAATGTATTTTCGGGTCTTATTTCTTATTTGTATTTTAAATAATTTCTTGTAATCTATTATTATTATTATTAGGCGTTAGGAACTCGAAAACTCATTGCCGCAAATACCAAATCCCGCCACTGTTCCCGTCCCTGAGCAAGATCCCTCCATTTGTGACCCTCGTACCCCATTTCGTTAAGGTCCATTCTAATATTATCTTCCCATCTACGTCTTGGTCTACCCAATGGTCTTTTCCCATCCGGTTTACTAATTAGTATTTTATATGCAGTTCGATCCTCATCCATACGCGCTGCGTGACCTGCCCATCTTAATCGACGCAATTTTATGACATTAATAATATCCGGTCTATTATATTAGATTGAGTAAAAAGTCATCGCGTATTTTTTAGCTCAAAGTTGTATATACAATATCTTCGTCAATAATGAATGAAATTCAAAATTAAAAAAAGGGTTTTAAAGCTTGAAATCTCTACTTTTAAAAGCTTATGTATGCAAAATGGATACATTTTTTTAAATAAGTAATTATGTATTTTTTTTTATCAATATGTATATTAAAATAATCTTCCACAGATTTATTGGAATAACAAAAAGTTTTTATTGATTCAATGAATAACATCATTGAATCATACATTGGATATTATTATTATTAATACACATAATTGTTAATTGTTAATTTAATCAATGATTTCATTATCATCATGTTTGTTAATATTATGAAATGATATATTGACTACTACAGTGTACTAAAATTTTTTTAAATTTTAAAATACAGTTCTGTTTTTAAATATTCTTATAGTTTAATTGTTTCTTACGTTAACTTGCATTAATTTTAATTATAATTATGCATCGGATCATTTTATGTACTTAAATTTTGAAAACGCATACACGATATCAAAGGGATTGGATCCTAAATTCGCTAAAACTTCTGAAATAGCAATCTAACACGTTAACGCTAATTGTGAGCTATATAATTTCATACTTATTAAAATCAATTATATAAGAGTTATGAGCTAAAACAACACATTTAATACAACAAAATAAATAAAATTTTTAACAAAATAAAATTTAAAACTTCAAACAATATTTTATAAATAAATTAAAATGACAAAATTAAAAGTAAGAAACGGTTTAAGTGATTAAAAATCAACTATTAAAGGTTACGAGCCAAAATATATGACAAATTTCGAATATAATAAGTAACAAACGTTTTTCAGTTTTTACCTCCCACGAAGTCATTATCAATGTTGAAAACAAAATATTGGTTTTGAGAAAATAAATTAAAATTCACGCATATTTGAGAAGGAAGTTATTTATGTTACTTCACGTAAATGCAGCTAAATCTTTTTATATATGGTTCCTCCATTGATAATTTTTAGTGCTGGGATCGAAAGATTGCGAATCGTATAAAGCCAATGGTAATGCACATCTCGTAACCCTAGTAAATCTGATTTACATAAATCATCATAAAATAAAAATGTTGAAAATAAATATTAAAAGATTAGTCATATAACAATATGAGTTATGTGTTAAAAGAATGTAAATTGATGCTGAGATATATCTTGAAAAGTTTAGAACGTATAAATCTTTGTAATAAAAAATTAATCACACGGTAAAATAAAATGGTACATACAATAAAATAATTCATACAATAAAATAATTTTGTAAATGAAAAGTATAAAGTTCTTTATTTATAAATACTTAAGTACGGATGCGCACCATCTTCGTTATAATCAGAGTAGAATTGAATAATGAGCTGGCATTCAAGTGACATAGCAAATGCTCGTTAATATAAAATCAACAAATGTAGGCTGCGGTCCACTTGCTTCTTCCAAATGCTCTGAACGCTACGCTCCGATTGGTCCATTACTATTTCGAATGCTACGTGAACGCTCCTCCCACCTCCCGAGGTGAGGTAGTTAGAGCAAAGCGGGAGCAAAAACAATGACATATTGATGACGTAATCAGAGTTGCTAGGAGCGTTCCGAAGCATCAAATGGACCTGTCATATCAGTGCTACAAATGCTAAGTGGACCGCAACCCTAGACGTGCCTAGGAGACTAAAATTAGGGAAGGGGAAGTAGGAAAGAGGGAATTACGCGCGTAGATCATAAGGAAGGGGGAAAGATTACTAGGAGGGGAGTAATAGTTATAATAAAGGAAGGTAATTATCGGAAAGAGATTCCGTATCATTCTGTCGGTTCAATCCATGCTTGTCTTTTTATGTGAACCATCTCTGAGATCATCCTCTTGTTCACGATCAAGAATCGTAACATTATTCCAATCAAATTTATGGTTGTGTGCGATTTGATGGTTTGAAATAACTGTTTAAAGTGCCCGTATTTTTATTGATATCAGCACAGTGTAGTCATGCTTATTTTTATTAGAGAGTCCATATGTATAAAAGATATTATATTGTTGTATGTATTATAGAGTACCATATGTATAAAAGATATATCAAGATATATGACCATTTTCATTGTTTTAATTAAATATTATATTAAATTATGATGTATTCAAGTACAATACACTAATAAACAGTGATTTGTTATGCTAATGAATAAAATTATTGGCTAATAAAAATATTTAATGTAATATTCATATCTATTAAAAGTTTATTTTCTGAATGAATTTCAAGTCATTGAACGTCATTCAATGATATTACAAACAGGTTTTCAGTGTGGTTCTGCTCATAAATACATTTTAAATCCGGAAAAACATATCTGTACTCGATATACAAAATCAGAATGTATATAAATTTACATGAAAAATATGTATTTCAGCACTAAAATCTGCTTCGAACAAATATAGAATTCTTATTTAAAAAAAGTAATTTAAAAAAAATTAAAGAAATAACAAATTTTGATACTATATATTAATATTTTACATATAGCATATAATAGTTAGGAAATCAGATATTTAACTATAAAGAAACTTAAAAAATGTTTTCGATGTATTATATATAGAAATTTGAAAAGAATATGCTTCAACATTAGATTTCCTTTCAAATGGATTATATACAGAGTGTCCCAAAATAATCACCAAATATTTCATGGGCAGGTAGTGACCTAAACTGAAAAATTCTGAGAAAAATTGTCACTATGCCCATGAAATATTTGAAGATCTTAGGACATCTTATATATATCCTTGGTGAAAATTTTTCATATAATTATTTAGAATTTTTATATAATTTTTTAACTTTCTCATATTTTTTATAAATATGAGAATTGGGACACTTCTCAGAAAATCCACATCTTTTCTCAAAATTTTCCATATACGAAATATCGTAAGATTTTTAAGATTTTTTTGTAACTCTAATTTCTGAAGAAATGTTATAAAATCTAAAAAATTTAAATATATTTTTTTTAAATTGTGGGATGAGAAATCTCAGAATATTTCAGAATTCACGTATATAAACAATTCTGAGAGATTTAAACTTTTCAAATATTTCTGAGTATTTCTGAAAAATGTTTTAATTCGTATGAAAATGATACGAAAAATTTTCATCAGGGATGTAAAAAATCATATTTAGGACAGCTAACCAACAAGGCTTCAAGGATTGTAATGCTTGTTTTTAGATGCAGTTTTGTCAACTCATAAGAGTAGAAATTTAATGGAAATAAATATAACATGAACATAATCCTACGCGCTAGTGTTGAAAATATGAATGCAGTCTATTTGTGTATAAAGCTAACAAAAAACAAATTTTACCAATAAAATATCATCTCTTTGTAATTTTATTGGGTCATATTAAATCTGACAGTATAATTTATACATCAGATAAATTTTACTCTGCTCCAAGATTTGATTAAAAATATCTGTATCAAGTATCTACTAATCTTTAAAAATATTTGTAATGGTTATTACCGTAAATTAACCTCTTTTACTACGTCGCTGCATGAGGCAAGTATCCCGGTTTCTTCCACCGTCCTGTCTATTTCCGATTTTTGTAAAATCGCTGCCACCTGACAAAAACGTCATGTTTCAATGAGATTTGTTTACAATATATCTATTCGAAGGCTATCACTGGACGTGGTTAAGAAGTTTGTACACATTTTATAAGTTTTACAAGGAATAATTTCTTGAACAGCAATGTTAACACGCGTATACCTTCTTAAAAGTGGCCACTCTCTCGTCTTTAACTTTAAAAGCCTTCAAAGCAGCGGAACGTCTTCGTGACGTGAATTTTTCGTCTTTTGTCTCCGCCATCTTTAATCAAAACGATGCGCACAGTGACGTATATATCATTACCTATGGTGGAATTCTACAGTTCAGCAGAACTTTCATTTCGCAACTATTGGAAGTTATCTTCGCGCTGATTGGATTATACTTTTAGGCTGGAGTCCCATGAGATATATTTATTGCGTATCACGTAATCACGTAACGGATCAATCAAAAGCGATCTGTTGTGGTTTCGCATTTTAAGGTGCCGTCACATGCGGCGTAACTTGCATAAGCGTAACTTTCGCCGACTCATATTCACTTGTTGCACAGTATATACAGCAGCGCAACTCTCTGTCGGCATCTTTGATGTTAGTGTTGGCCAAAATGGAGTGCGCATGAGTGAAATAAATAAGGTACCTAGCGTTGCCACGGTTATCATCTAAACTTCATTCTCTTTTCATTCCTTTTTTACTCTGTCAAAATTCCTCGCAAAACTCACTTAGATTTATTCGCATCGCAATCCAACGAATTCGTTGAAGTGAGTAAGTGCTATTGTAGGAACATATTAGAACATATTAGAGCATGCGACGCGAATAAACCTAATATTGCGATGAAATAATTTAAACTTTATGAAAATTAATAAAAATAAACTGTAAATATATTGAAAAATAAAGAAAAAGTACAGAAAAATTAGGGAAAATATTAAATTAGCTTAAAAATGTATACTTGTATAAAGAAACATTATGTAATTATATATCTATGAAAATGTTATGAGAAAGCTGAGAGATATAAAAGAAATTTATATACATGTAAAAAAATGTCCAAAAAATAAATTTAAAATACAATAAATAAAAAGAAATCCTTTTTGCTCGATTTTCTATGTTACTTTTTGTTTACTTTTTCACTTTTTCACAAAAATTAGACCAATCTCTCGAGATTTCTCACACATTTCACCAAATGGACAATACACGTAATACTTCCCTCTAAATTTCTACTCTGAAGCATGTATGCTTGAAAGACAAATGTTTAAGTAGAACATTGAAACGCTTATTTAAATAGAAAGAAAAAGAGACAGAACAATAAAGAAAGGAGGAAAAGAGACGGGGCAACCTACTTATTTCACGCATGCGCACTCCATTTTAGCCAACATAAAATCAAATAGTTGCGCTACTGTATATACTGTGCTTGAAGTGAAACTGATCAATTTCCGCGTAGTTACTTTGTGTTTTTTACACTATTTTATTGTTACACCAAAACATAGTGGAACTATGCGTAAAATCCAATTTCTGGCTCATTTTAGCTTATAACTGTCTGAAAATTGCACATGGGTTTCGATTATGCAATAGTAACAATTATAGAAGTCGTGCATCTCTGTGTATCGCGTAGAAAGTCGAAATCCATGTGGAACAGTACAATTATAAACTCATTTCGTCTCTGTGAAACTTAAAAAAATATTTTTGATGTACTATACATAGAAATTTGAAAAGAAAATGCTTCAACATAGGTAACAACACACACAAAACTTTTCAAATGGATTATATACAAGGTATCCCAAAATAATCACCAAATATTTCATGGACAAGTAGAGCGGATTAAACTAAATGACAGATTTCCCAAACTCAATAATCATCAACTTTAACGATCTCGAATCAGGGCAGAGCTGTTTTTTTGTCAGATTCTTTCGTTTCATGCAATAACGCGTTCTTAAACCTAAACCCGGATCCTCATATGGGCAACAGCGCTCTGACACCGAATGCTGAAAAACTTGACTTGGTGAAAAACGGACGATAAGGGTAAATTTTACCCCCACAACCGGCTTTCACCAATCTGCGTTCGGTATCAGAGTGCTGTTGCCCGTATGAGAATCCAGGCAGAGAGAAACCTAAGAGAGAACATGACGGCCCAAAATCTGCAACCGCAAAATGCTGCCACCCCAGCAAACAAGAATAGATTGAAATGAATTGAAATAAATTCAGATTTTCAGAAATATTAATTCACGAATGTTAAAATGAATGTTTTTCAATCCTGCATTTTTATTCATTTATAAGAATTACATGGAGCATATCTCTATGTCTTTCAATCTAAAAATAATATTAGCTTTTTCTGTGCGTTGTGAATACTATTTAATTCGAAATTTTGAATAGGAAATGCAGTTTTTCAATCCAATTGCATCCAATTAAGTCTAATTAAATCCATTTAAATCTCAAAAAAAGTATTCGCTATTTAAAATACGCATTCGAATAGAAAAAAATTTTAATCCATTTTAATACATTCTCGTTTGCTGGGATGCACTACTGCCCTCTAACAAAGTAGATGTAAACGACATAGTAACATTCATTTTTCTTACCGTATAACGTCCACTTTTCAAAGCTAGAGATGTTACATGTAGCACGATTATATGAACCAAATATAAAATATCATTTATGAAAAATTATAAATGTCATGTCGTTGTAACAATGAATGTCAGATGTCGTATGATGGATGTCGTATGTAGTGTGTATCCTATATTTCAAGTACGCTGGGTTCATTCGGGCGACCCCAAGCCCCGATCCTGATAAAAATAAAACGTAAAGTGAGTGTCAATAAAGCGTTAATTGAAGTATAAAGGAAATATAAGGAGAGAGTAACAGAAACGTAAATGAAACCCGTAAGAAACGAAAACTGATACATGGAACGTAAAGAAAGCGTCAACAAAACATTTAAGAAACATGAATAAAAGTATAGATAAGTTCTTCGGCAAGTACGAGCAGAATGTTCGTTGAATGTAAACGGAGCGTGATTAGGCAGTCTCCGTTTACGCAAAACGTAATCGGAGCATCGTCGAGTTTTTAGACGAACGTGAATGAAATGTAATCGAGGTCCTTGGTAAGTAAATGATATTTTAAAATATATTTCATTTATATGGTAAATATCTAAAAAAAAGTGCTATGCTTTTTTCTTGGAGCCCTAGGAGCTTCAAAAAATTATTTCATTAGAACACAACCGAAAAATCTTTCAATGCTACGTCTTTTATCCTAGTCTGTGCGGTTTTTTAAATTCAAGAAGTTAGTTCTTGCTAAGTCTTTCTGATGGTGGTGCTACGTACTATTCAACGACGGTTCGTTTATGTTCGCTGTACAGCTCAATGATGCTCCGTTTTAAAATAAATTTTTTTATCTCTATATCCTGGAAGCGTACACAAAGCGAATTTAAATGCTCCGTGTACTTTTTGCTGAACATTTAGGAAGCGTAGACGAAGTATTACTGAATGAAGTGTTTAGAAAGTGTATCAGTACGCTCCATGCATTCTTTGTGCAGTGTTGAAGAGCGCATAAGAGATGTTAATAAAAAAAATTTTAAACGTGTGAGAAATGTGACAGATGTATTTTGGGCATACTTTACGGAGCGTTTGTGGAGCGTGTATGAATATTCAAAACCACTAAGAGTCAATGGAAAGTCAATGAAGTTTAAGAAGCTTTAAAATTCTTTGTTCACACTCCTTTGACGCTTCGACAAGCTTTATATTTTTATCAAGAGAGCAGTTCCCAAGAGACAAAACGAAAAATGTAAAAGATTCAATATCAATTTCACGACGCGAAACAGGCCGATATTCACGCATAGTCGATTCTTACATTTAAGACTCTTAAATACAGTCTTAAGATGTCATAAATCAAAAATCTGAGGATTGTATTAGCAACTTAAGACATTATTTAAGACAGTTTTAAAATAAAAGCAGACTATGAATGCCGCCTCATGTTTCGCGTTTTACAGTTGGCAATCTTTGAATCTTATACGACATTTATAGACAAAGACGGCAGAAATTTAGAGAAAGATGCTTGCAAACTGAGCACACCATGTTATTCCTTCCACTATGAATCAGAGTCGGCAGTCGGGTCGGCCTGCAAAGTCGGTAGTCTGATACAGCCTTTGGTATTCCGATATACACTACCAGTATTGCAGTTTTTCAATCCAATTGCATCCAATTAAGTCTAATTAAATCCAATTAAATCCCCAAAAAAGTATTCGCTATTTAAAATATGTATTTGGATAGAAAAAAATTTTAATCCATTTTAATCCATTCTCGTTTGTTGGGTTAATCCTAGAAAAGCATTTTCGAATCGGTGAAAAAAAAAAGTATTTATTATACAAAAATTATATGATTTAATTGATAAAACAGGAGGCTTTAGGATCCTCTTAACTTCAATGGTTAAAATTTTTACTTTTCATTTTCTATCCTAGGGAAGATAATTATACAGTTTAGCATCAACCACCTTAAAAATTAATAAAATTAGGCTTATTCAACGCAGTTTGGCATGAAATGAAAGAATCTGGCAGAAAAAAGTGTCGCTCTGTCCCGTGAATCGAGATATTAAGCGTTAAAGTTTGGACGACTATTGAGGTTCGAACCTGTCACAGCCATATAATTATAGACAGTGGAGTGTATAGACTAGTGCTTATTGGTGGGGGCGGCCACGTCGCCCCAAACAAAAAAAAACATTCTACCCGCTTGGGACTTTACTGCCTAGAAGTTACAGCATAAACAGTGTCCGCTTGGAATATTCCTAACCTCATGAAGACAGTGGGGACAATGAGAATAATCTTTTTAGAAGTATCTAGGTTGCAACTTCTATGCAGTTAAGCCCCAAGCGAGTAGAGTATGCTATTTTCTTTTTGTTCGGGGCGGCTACGTTCTTTCTATAGAAAAAGAAACATAAAATGTGTTAAACAAGGAAAGATTCAGTACCAATTTCACGACGCGAAACAGGCCGATATTCATAATCGATTCTTGCATTTAAGACCATCTTAAGTACAATCTTAAGATGTCATAAGTCAATCCGAGGACTGTATTAGCATCTTAAGACATTATTTAAGACAGTTTAAAATAAAAACGGACTATGAATATCGTCCCATGTTTAGCGTTTCACAGTTGGCAGCTTTAGTCTCTTATCATTCATAGACAGAGATGGTGGAGATTCAAAGAGAGATACTCGCAAACTGAGCACACCATATTATCCCTTCCATCATGATCGAAACCCACATAGAATACATGATACAATTATAGACCTCATTTTGCCTCTGTGACAGATTTCCTAAGCTCAATAGTTATTAACTTTAACGCTTAATATCTCATTTCGCAGAGTGACAATTTTTTCTGCCAGATTCTGCTCCATTCTTTCATTTCATGCAAGAACACGTCGAATAAACTTAATTTTATTGATTTTTAAGTTGGTTTGTGCTAAACTGTATAATTACCCTAGGGATAAAGGAGTATTTTGATAAAGTATCTAGTGGAATTTTGAAATTCAAAGTTGGCAACATTGTTTCTGATTCCACTATGTAGCATCATGTGCATTGTGCATCATGGGTGTTCATAGCTCATGACCAGTCGTGACTAACGATTTACTTTGTTGGTTTGTATTTGATCATTTAATTTAAATTGTATTTCGTTAATAATATCTATATAAAACGTGACAAATGTTCTAACGTGTATTGGAAATATTATTTATTCTGTTGATATATTTGGAAGAAAATCGTGTAAGAAATAATGCATTTGACTTTGGCTGTGTTCTGAAAACGTGTAATGTATTGTTTTATTATGTTATTCATTCACCGAATGTTAAACAAGGATAAGACAGTATATCATGCGCTTTATGGAACGCAGCTTGTAGCATATTCACTATTCATCAATTATACGCAAACATCTTTTTTGGTTATTTTCTGATCATTTTTTTATATTTTTATATCTGCGGCCTTTTTTCATCTGTATTTGATTTTACGATAATTTAGTTTAGTATACACAATCACAAAGGTGGATAAAAAAATATATCTACGCGGCTTTTTATGAAATAATTGAATCTGGCAGAAAAAAAGTGTTGCTCTGCCACGTGAACTAAGATATTAATGGATAAAGTTGATGACTATTTAGATTAAGTATTAATCTGTCTCACAGACCATAAAAAAAGACTCTTCTCTGTTCTTGCTATGTGTGAAGAATTGTAAACTCATGTAGAATGGTTCATGGGTTTTCAACTTGGCACACAAAGCGAAATTAAATTTAAAATATTGGTTTGATTTAATGTTGGTCGCGGAGAGGGGAGGGGCAAGAATTCTCTGCGCATAGTCTCTTTCACCACTCTTGGTTAAAATAACTTACATGAGGCTCATTTAGACCTATTTAAGTCCATTTCTACTAATGTAGATTAACTTTAATCTCTTCTCAACTTACTCTTTATCTTTTTCTAATTCTCAGAACTGGAAAAATATGAAGAATTAATTAAATCGAGATTAAAATTAGACTATATTGATAGAAACAGGCCTTAGTTTCACAATTCATGGTTAACTTTTAATTGAGGTTTAACTTATTTTAAATTAAATCTCGGTTAAAAGTTAACCATGAATTATGAAACTAAGGCCCGTTTCTATCAATATAATCTAATTTTAATCTCGGTTTAAGTAACTCTTCATCTTTTTCCAGTTCTGTTATAATATGTGTACCTTAAAGCAGATGGAAGAATATACTGTTTACATAAATATGATAGAGAACGCCAATAATCGGTCAAAGTAGAGGTTACAATATATAATACACAATATATATTCTTAATTTTTAATTTACTTGTAGAATATACTATAATCTGTATAGAGATCAGATTGATTGACATTTTTATTTTTTTTTGCAGCATTGTGCAACCGAAGGCGACAGTTATATATCGATTATTTCTATGCTATTCCTACTGCTATTCTTGCTTCACATTTTGTCTAGGGCTTGACTTCTAATCTGAATAGTCGTCAATTTCAATCATTAATATCTTGGTTGGCAGGATAAAACCTTCCTTTTTTGCTAGATTCTTCCGTTTTATACAAAAAATGCTGAATAAGTGTGTTTCTAATTTCATTGATTTTTGTGACTAAGCCCATCTTCATAATTACTATAATCTTAAAAACAAATACTTAATATGCATTTACACAATTAATGTTTTTTTTTATCTCATTTGTTTTTATATGAAATTAGATATTGGCCAACAATTAAAATGGCAGAGGCAATAATGGATAATTCTGGTAGACTTATGAAGATGGAGGTGGATTATAGCAATACTTGCGATACAAAAATTCCAGAATGCAAAAAACTAGCTTCTGAAGGAAAGCTGCATGATGCCTTGGATCAATTGTTAGCTTTAGAGAAACTTACCAGAACTGTTAAGTATACATTAATACTGTAAAATAAGAAATATTTACAACACACGTATATGGCGTGCGCGCGCGCGCGCGTGCGTGCGTGTGTGTGTGTGTGTGTCAAGAGATATAGGGTGCACTTAAAATTAAGCAACGCTCCAGTGTATTATTTCATCCTTATTTAATATTTGACAAGAAGGATGATACTTGAGAAATATTAAGTGGGACGCACCCATGGTCATATTTAATATATATGTCACAGTCAAAGTGTTAATTCAATAAATGTATATATAGTTATAGTCAGTGTGTACATACATTAATTTGATAAGAAAATGTATTCACACAAGCAATGAAATTTAAACTTTTACTTGTTGCATACATTTTTATATATAATTTAATAAAAGTGTGCACAAGCAAAAATATATTAATTTAAAAATACATCAATTTAAATTGATGCATTTTTGTTAGCAAATGTATACATATACTGTACACTAGTGTTACGTGTGTATTCTATGGCTACAAGCACATACATTTTATATATTGAATCTCTGCATTAATAAATGAATAAGTTTATATTAAAATACAATATACTAAACAATAAAAACTGAAAAGATTAAATAAATCCTCATATAGAATGGCCCCAAATATTTTGACCAGATTTTATAGGAAATTTAATTTTGAACAAAAATTTCCTATAAACATGGTAAAATGTTTCCTTAAAAAGTCAGCGCCCAAAAATCTCAGAAATCATGATTATTTTATACATTTTTACAAATATTAGATAAAATATTTTGTTTTTTAACAAAAAAATTGTAAAAAATTTAATTATCTTTTTAATGAGATCAAAATTATTGATAGTACGTTCCATAGGTTTTGATATGACTAGTTTGAAAGGTAATTTAATTCTCTGCGACTTTTTTTTTCGTTTCGATACTTTTTGTTAAAAAACGTATGTTTTCCCTGATAGTTGTAAAAATTGTAATTCTGGAAAATAATCGTGATTTCAAAGATTTTTGGACGCTAACTTCTTAAGGAAACATTTTTCGACGATCCATATTTATAAGAAACTTTATGTCCAGAACTAAATTTCCTATAAAATTTCAAAGTCTGGCCAAATCTTCATGATGTACAACTGTACACCATTCTGTGTGTGTATAAAATAGGATATATATTGTTATATGTTACAAACAAATCTATAGCATATGTTGTTACTTAATAAACATTTACTCATATTCTTTTTTTTAACGACAGTGCACTTTAATATCCTCAGTGTTTCACAATTAAAAGTAATTATTCTAATAAGTATTAGAAGAACTCCTTTACATTGATGTGACAGATTTTGTCACCTCAAAACTTTTACGATTAATGTTTTGGTTCGTTGAGGCAGAGCAATATTTTTTCTGCCAGATTTGCTAATTTCGGATAAAAACGCGTCAAATAAAATGAATATAATTTCATCGAGTTTTTAACTGATGCTAAAAAAAATAATTGTATGCAATTACTAAAATGTATTTTATTGTGATAATTGATGACTTCTAATATGTTTTTACTAATGTATTGTAGTAAGTGTATCATCATCTAGTAAATAAATATATTTATACCAATAGTAGACATTTTTACAATTAATACTTTTATTAAAATCTTACGTAATTGCATATATTGACTAAGAAGTATATACATTTATGAAATTTTACGCTTTGACTGTGACATATACATATTTAGAGAAATTATTTTTAAACTCTTATGTAGGTTGCCGATATGGCATCAACGTCCAGACTTCTTATAGCCATAGTTGAAATTTGTTTGGAAGCAAAAAATTGGTCAGCGCTTAATGAACACATAATTTTATTATCAAAACGGCGTTCTCAACTTAAACAAGCTGTAACGAAGATGGTTCAAGAATGTTGTACTTATATAGACAAAATGCCTAATAAAGAAACCATGGTAAAACTAATAGAAACTCTTCGTTTAGTCACAGAAGGAAAGGTAAATACATTTTCAATTAATAATATATACTATACGTTAAGAGGATTAAGCCCATATCAGACTAGAGATTGAGATTGAATTGAAATTTAAACAATAAAAAGAAAGAAAACCTATGTCAAGTTTAATGAACTTTACTTTAATAGGTCAAATTCCAACCTAATTTTAACTCTTAAAAACTGCTCTGGGTGTGGCATACCAAGTTTTCCTTTTCCAATGCTTTTTTCATACTTATAAGTTTTTATTATGTTTTTTAAAGCCTAACTTCTGACGTTTCAATTGAAAAAAAATTTTAATAAGTATGTTCATTTTTATGAAAATTATAAGTAATCGAATTGGGTTGGTTATGCCATACCCAATGTGTCGTTTTCATAATGTGACATTTAAGAATTAATCTCAATCTCAATTTCTAATCTGATATAGGCTTCAGAGCTAATGTCCTATTATAAAAAAAATCAAAATATTATGAAATCATCAAACAACTGAGAGAAATCAAGTTTTAACTTTCATTGTTATTCTCCTCTTGAGCTCTACATGCTTTACTTAAAAATTAAAGAAATTATACATAAATAAATTTTTGAAATATGTATGTTTTAGTATATAGTAATATCAAATTTTCAAATTTTCAAATTGTCAACTTTTACTACAATTTTGTTTATTATTTAAGGAAGTTTTTTTTGGAAAATTTTATCTCTTTAAACATTAAGGATGTAAAATAATGACGTTTATGTGTCGATCCGATTACGTAGCGCGCAATGTGAAAGTTTGAGCTATTTATCTCCGCGAAACGGAGGAATCAATAATGTATCGAAATATAATATTCTTACGGACTTCCAAGATCTTTTTCAACTTTCTAATTATTTACAATTATAAAATAAGAATTAGTATTTTGTCAATAAAAAAATTGTCAATTAAAATTGATCACAATAACATATTTCTAATGCATTAGCGAATATAAATATACTCTTTTCCATTGTATGCAATGAAATACTATTCTACAAATATAAATACGCAAAAAACGGAGTACATTTTTTTATATAATAGCAAATATTTATTATTTTATTTATTAACTTAATTCAAACACATTGTACAGAATATATAATATAATATATAATATTCTATAATTTTATTCTTATAATAGAATTTATATTGTTAAGATAACTGGCTTGCTCTGACATATTTTGATTGTCCAAAACAAAAACGAAATCATAAAATATTTACATTAAACAAGAAATTTTTTTTGCTAAAGATATATGTAGAAGTAGAAAGAGCAAGGCTTACTCACCGTTTAGCTGAAATAAAAGAAGCGGAAGGAGACATTGCAGGTGCTGCAGCTGTAATGCTTGAATTACAGGTATTTATAACAATAATAGATACACTACTCTAATAAAACTTAATTATAAAGATTACTAAATAATGTATCGTTTAGGTAGAAACATATGGCAGTATGTCACGTCGGGAGAAAGCTTCCCTTATCTTAGAACAAATGAGACTTTGTTTGGCAAAACAAGATTTTATGAGAACTCAAATCATAGCAAAAAAAATTAATGTTAAGTTCTTTAGTGATGAGAATGATGAAGAAACTCAGACATTGAAATTAAAATATTACGAGTATGTATGCCATATTTTGTACCCATATTTATTATACAAAAGTTATAATGAATTACATTTTGTATTTAGCTTAATGATGGAATTGGCACGTCATGAGGGCTGGCATTTGGAATTGTGTCGACACAACCGAGCAGTACTAGAAACTCCCACTATTCGTGACGATCCAGAGAAAAGACGTATTGCGCTTTCTCGAGCAGTCCTTTATCTTGTACTTGCACCACACGAGCCTGAACAGGCTGACCTAACGCACAGATTACTCGCTGATAAACTTCTCGATGAGATTCCTACTTATAAGTAATAATGATTACAATTACTTCGAAATATTTAAAATATTTGTTTCTTATTCTTCAAAAGTAACATTAATTACAATCTTTCACAGAGAATTATTACGTTTATTTGTTAATCCTGAGTTGATAAAATGGTCAGGATTATGCGAAATTTATGAAAAAGATCTCAGATTAACTGAAGTCTTTTCTTCTTCAACTGAAGAAGGATGCAAACGATGGACAGATTTGCGGAATCGTGTTGTAGAACACGTAAGTTTATATATTATTCAGAATATATTTAAGAGGATAATGAAAAATATATATCAAGTTATACCATATATATAAGATTGTCAGTCAATTGGAAATTGTGATTCATCAATAAATCGAAATAAATAATTTGTTTTTAGAATATAAGAATCATGGCCAAATATTACACTAAGATTACACTAACTCGCATGGCTGAGTTATTAGATCTTCCGACTGAAGAAACAGAAGCGTGTCTCTGTAATTTAGTAGAAACTGGAGTAATTAATGCACGTACAAATCGTCCAGCTGGTGTAGTCCGTTTTACTGGCACACAAGAACCAGCTGCTCTTTTAGATACATGGGCTGCATCATTATCGAAATTGATGGGCCTTGTGAATCATACTACACATTTAATTCATCAAGAAGAAATGTTGGCCGTTGCGCAATCTTAGAATACACGCACACGCATGCGTGCGCATACATACCACACATCATGTTTGTATGTATCTCTTATGTTATACATTTTAATTTTATTTCCATTTAAGAATAGAGTATTGTGTTATTAGAATTATTAACAAAATATATATAAGAGTGATATGATTTTGAATTATAAAAAATGCTATTTATATTTTTGTGTATTGTTTATAATTCACACAAGCTACTATGTATATCTATAAACAATATTGAAAATATAATTCCTTTAATATGGAAATTCTTTATAATTCTTTATGAAGATAAAATTATATTATTATACAAATAATTTTTTCATTTATTTTAATG
The DNA here is from genome assembly GCF_001594115.1 of Trachymyrmex septentrionalis. Taxonomy (NCBI): domain Eukaryota; kingdom Metazoa; phylum Arthropoda; class Insecta; order Hymenoptera; family Formicidae; genus Trachymyrmex; species Trachymyrmex septentrionalis. The sequence continues at coordinate 519,230 of NW_017304949.1, forward strand.
TATCGCAATAAAAATAAAAAATTTACATGTGTACACAGAATAGCTTATTATATCCAATATATCCTATGGATAATAGTGAAACCTGTGATTAATTTTTTGTTATAATATATTCTAAGTTATAGTGTTTTCCTTTGGCTAATTGCCCTTGACAATTCAAACAGTGGGTGCCTTCCAACAAGCGACTCAGTACAACAGCGATCATTTCATTTTTGTTTAACACTAGTGAACAATAAGGATGTAATGATGCATCGTGTCACATCGTATTATGTTTTTTATTTAGCATTTTCTCTTGGGATACACTGGGTGCAGCCTCGCACCGCACCAGTTACGTGTAAGCGCTATACTCAGCTACACTACACTAGAGTGGTACACACCATGGTGTACACTACATCATTATTACGCTAAAACTCTGTTCCCATTTGACTTCCATTTTCAAATTTTAAATGTCACACTGGTTCTACATCGTCCCTTTGAGACGGTGTAGCAAAATCCTACTTCGTGCATAAAATTTGTACTACACTATTATAGTATAAGTACGTACAGTATGGACACTGAACTTTTTACGTGGTCTCCAATTTTTAGTGTGCATTCGTCGATTTCCAATCAGGAATGTGGCTGCCTTCAGCAAGTTGAAATTGTAGATCAGGTTAGGTTAGCTAGATCTCCTTCCCACAAAATATAATCAACCCTAAACAAATATATAAAATGAAGCTCGAAAGAATCTATCAGTAAAAAATGTAAAAAATTTATCTGATAAGTTATTCTGAGCTCGCATAACACAAGCCAGGCTGTCCAAATACAATATCAATGTGAGATTCTTCAAAGCAATCAAAGATCAAACATAATATATTTCTAAATTATCGAAAAATAATTGAGGCCAAGAAAAAACGTTATCCAATATCTATGTAACGGAAAAATCGGCAAAAGATCAGTTTAGGAGAATTTACTCGGAGATACTTCCAGAAAAATTTTGGGAAACCAAAACTGAAGACAATTATGAAATATTAGAAAAACATACAAAGTAGAATAATTGTGACGGAACATCTGGAAGAAAATGATTATATGCAGACATTTTTGTGTTTTACAGAGGACACTTCAAATTCAAATTTATTCTTGACTTTGATTGTACCTTTAAATATGACATCTGCAAAAACCTAAATCAAACATGTCTGGAAAAATTTTCAACAAGGCGTTACAAAGTCTTATTGACATTCAAGTTAAAGGAAGCGCCAAACTTAATTCAAAAGGAAAAGATTCGTATTGGAAATTAAATAGAATACCTTCATAAAACGGAAGTAAATTTATGTGGATGGATATTTAAATTATTTAAGGCAATATATTTTTTATTTTACAATAATAAATAGAAAAATCGTTCAAGTTGTAATCAATACCACATATACATATGCACACGAATACAAACACAACTTGTACCCTACTGCAAATTCCTATGGGAAATTTTTCTATGGATTTGTCTAACCATGGGTACCCGTAGTAAATTCAACTGATCTCTATGGGAGAAAGCTTCTATCTTGCTGTAAACTCTCATGGGTTATTTCATAGGTTCCTATAGAGGAATTATAAGATTCTGGCTGTGTTCCAAAATTTACTGTTAGTACTGAAAATCTATAGTTTTTGTTATGTGCACTGTAGATTTTCAATACTGACAGTAAATTTTGGAACACAACGTCTGTAGCAGCTTGTACAGTAAACAATTAATAACAACAAAGAAAAATATCAGGGCGTTCCTCGTCTCGAATCCAGGCCTGGTCTCTCCGAGTTGGTAGACTTCCATTCTGCCACTGAGCCCTGACGCTGATAGCTTCTCTGTTGTGCCTATTTCTTCTAAATTTCTTATAATAGGTATAGGATTTACACAGCATGTATATATAGGATAATATATATAGGATAATATAGGTAATTTTTCTACAAGTTTTATATAGGAATCTATGGCATCCAGTCCATGAAAAAAGGTTCCTATAAGATTGCATAGGAAAAAGAATGTGCACGTTGTTGCAATCCTAAATGATATACAAGATGTCCCGTATTTGGGACTATTTTTGTGTACAGATAAAGTAGATTAAACTGAATCGAAAAGTCTTGTATCATTTTATAATTTTTACAATAGTTAGTTTCTAAAAATTGCCGAATAAGCGCATAAAATCGACGCATAAGACAACTTTAAGATATTTTTCAGAGTTCTTTATGACATATTTTAAAGATGTTTTTTAAAGAATTCTTAAAGATACCTTAACTTTTAAAGTTGTCTAATGTGTCGATTTTAGACATTCTGCTCATTGGGTAATAATTGCAAAAATTGCAAAATGATAGAAGAGGACCTTCCAGTTCAATTTAATCCGCTCTATCTGCACACAAAAATAGTTCCAAATATTTTGAGATATCCTGTATAGTCCCAAAATAGTCACAAATATTCTGAGACACCCTGTATAGTCCCTATAATTTACATATTAGAGTGTATACACAAAATGCTATAACAGTAACCGACTGATGTAATTAATTCCACGTAAAAATCTAAGATAATTTTTCCATAACTCCAAAAAAAAAACTGAAAGTGATAAGGTGTGTTTGGTGACTCAAAAAGTCATGAGTATATATTTTCTTTATGGCAGTCAGGATTTTTTTTTACCTGACGTGGAACGTATCTCATTTATTAACTATTATCATGGCTTCCAGTTTTTAGGAGTTACGAATTATTCTCTCAAAATAAACAAAGTAAACAGCGAAATAAAAGTCAACGCATAACACATTTAATAAAAGATATTAGTCAAAGATACATAAAATAAAAAACGAAGAAGAACGGCGTATATTAATGTATGAAACAATTCAGAGAAAAGATAACATAACATAACATAACATTAAAAGTTTTGGCTGCGGGATTGAGCCCTCCTCAGATGTTAAATAAAGTGAATATAATAAAAATAGAAAAAGAATACATAAAAATAGATAAATAGTTCAATGTCGCAACAATTTTCATACATTAATATACGCCGTTCTTCTTCGTTTTTTATTTTATGTATCCTTGACGACTAATATCTTTTATTAAATGTGTTATGCGTTAACTCTTATTTCGCCGTTTATTTTGTTATACATAAAGAGTCTTTACACCGTTGTTATTTTATTCTCTCAAGTTGATATAGGTACCCACAGGAATGCGGAAGAGATGCCTCATGGGGACTAAATACTTATAGGATACTACACTTTGACGTATAGGAACATGTAGGTGCACATAGGACAAAGGCTGTGAGTGTTGCCATGTTTGACTGTGCTATTTGTGTTTATGTTCTAATGTTTTCCTTCTCCAGTCTATCCTTGTTGTCGTTCTTCTTCGAAAAGTGGTTGTCCTTGGCTGCGGCACGATATTTACCAGCACCCAGGCTATTTTCTAATCTGAATAGTCGTAAGATTAATATTTCAGGTTCGCGGAGCAGAGTGACGCTTTTTCCTGCCAGATTTCTTTGTTTTATGAAAAACATCAAATAAGTCTAATTTTATTGATTTTTTGTGTAAAAATGAAGGTTTGACAAGAAAAAGAATAATTTAGTTTCGCCACTGCCATATCAAAAATCAATAAACTTAGACTTACTTGATGTAATGTTACATAAAACAAAGGAATCTAGCAGAAAAAAGCGTTACTCTGCCCCGCGAGCCTGAGATATTAATCGTTAAAGTTTACGACTACTCAGATTAGAAAATTCGTCACAGCCACGAAATACTGCGATGGGAATAAATGCTGCGAATCATATTTTCATGTGAGGCGCGAGCATGAGTTTGATGGACTACGTTAGACTATTTAACAAATTTTACTGAAAATGCTAAGCTATTTTAATACCAGATCCATATCAGACACAAGACTAGGCCTTTTATCGATCATATCAGATTTTTTTATGAAGTTATTGCGTAGCAAAGCAGTGGCAAAGTATCGTGGCACTGACCAGTATCGTACCATTCATGGCATTCGTAGCACTGACGAGAAAATTTCTATCAGGGCACACACATGCAATTTATATATGCAACTGTTAAAAATCCTTCAATAAATTTCGGCTGTAAATTATTATTTAATATATTTGTCTTAATTAATATGTCATATAATCACAGGTAGCAAGCCGATAGCGTTTGTCATTAAAATGACAAATGTTTGTTTTTACATTAAAATGACAACTATTATAATAATGTCAGCATTGCTAGCTACATTGGCCTCAACAGAATGATAGATCGTAACTGAGTCATAAAACGCCAGTTATAATTGTAGATCAACGCACAATATTTTGGGATTGTGCATTGATCCAAAACTACGACTTAGGTTTGACGATATTTTAAAGCAGAGAATTTTTGTTTTTAAAGTAAATCTATTTTAAAGCAGAGAATTTTTGTTTTTAAAGTAGGAAATCTGTTTTAAAGCAGAGCTATTTTGTTTTTAAAGCAGGAAATTTATTTTAAAGCAGAGAATTTTTATTTTTAAAATAGGAAATCTATTTTAAAGCGGAGATTTTTTGTTTTTAAAGCAGGTCACTCAGGGTCCTAAATTTGACAATATATCAAGGTCAAGGTCGTTGACGCGGTGTTCCTTTAAGTGCATAACTGCCACATTTATTTTAAAGCAAAAAATTCTCGTGTTATATAGTAAAATCGTTTTTTGTTTAATAACTTTTAAATGAAGGACGAGCACTAACTCTAACCATCTGAAGGTCACTCAGGGTCATGACCTTGACAACATATGTCAAGGTTAAGATCATCCGAGCTGGATCCCCTATTGTCGATATTTATAAAAACAGGGAAATCAGATAAGGTTTTCATTTGTCTATGTTTATTTTGTGAATACAAAAACTGGACATATATAATTTCGTTTCACAGCAATAGTAGCAGCAACAGCAGCAGCAGCAATAGTAATTTCACGCATTAAACAACGAGTAAAATCGCAACTTTAAATTATTAATTGTTTACGTACTCTTTCGAACCGTGCCTATAAACCTTTCATTATGCGCTTTATCATTATATCATATTTAAAGAGAAATACCTATTATAAATACAAACGCGTTTCAATTCGTTTGTCACGCGGCCATGGCGATGGCATCTCTTTTATATATATATATATGTATATATATGTGTGTATATATATATATATAAAGTATTATTTTTTATTATAAGGCAAAAAAATGTGTGTGTGTGTGTGTGTGTGTGTGTGTGTGTGTGTGTGTGCGCGTGCGCGCGCGTGTGTGTATACATATATGTGTGTGTACATATATTTTTAGATAGAATCTGTACTGTGTGTTGTACAAACAAAGTGGATTTTTATGTAAAGACACATACGAGAATTCTGTGTTTTTAATGACGGCATAACACCTCCGCAGGTACGATTGTGTTCAATATATGAAAAAATATTTTCGTAATATTTGTAAAATACTATAACTTGTCTACTTTTTATCCTCGCAAAGGTACTTCAATATCTTTGTTCGTGGATTATCGCACGAAACGATCTTGCATATTCATATTAAATAAAGTGAATTATATATTAATATATATTGATTTTTCTATATTTTTGAACCTTTTTAGGACAGAGATATAAACATAAGTCAAAATGTACCGTATCAAAATATGTATGTATATATAACCGTATAAAAAAGTAATTTTTACAAAGGAAAAAATATAATCTATGACCCGACAATAATTACAGTAAAACTCGTTGCCAGATATCATGCGCCAAATTCTACGCATTAATTTTTACAATCAAAAAACAAAATATGTCATTTAATCGAAAAAACATTACCGTTTTATTATAATTACGACTATAAAGAAACAGGAAAAGAAAACATAAAGAGATATTCTGGTTTTAATCTGCTTAGAAAAAGAAAAAAGAACTGTACTTTATCCTGCTGTAAAGCGCAAATGTTTTATCACATATCTTATAGGCGAATACGTGTGTTGATAGTAGTAAAAATGAAGGTAAGATTGTTGTGTAAAGTCTTCCAAAACGACGTCTTTCACAAAGTTGCACTTTTACACACTGTAGCCTCTGCGTTCGGTGTTCCTTATGGAATTCGCCAGACATAATGCGAAGATGATACCAATCAGCTGAGAAAAATGAAAAAGGGCACGTATAATTACTGTAAGATATTTATATATAAAATGAAATATAAAACCGATATTCATAATCGGTTCTTATATTTGAGATTGTCTTAAATATAATCTTAAGATATCATAAGAAGGTTGTGAATTAGCATCATTACTTAAAACATTAATATAGTCTTAAAATAAACACGAAATATGAGTACCAACTAATTGTCCGATAGTGTGTCATTATATCAATGATTTCTCTAAACTGTTATTCGGATGTTAACTGCGTAGAAAGCACAGGAGACATGATGGAGACGTCATATAAAGAATGATGAATTTTTGTTCAAAATTATAGCTAAAATATAATACTAAGAAAATCAATGTAATTATGATACTCGTAATAAAAAAAGTCGTCTGCAGGTTCTATTAGTTTTTTAAATTTTTTTAGAAAAAAGAAAAAAGTTCTGAATGCAATTGAGATGCAAATATCTTTATTTATTATAATATTTTAAGAACCAAAAGGCTTCGCAGGATAAATATGTGTATGCTGCCCCCGCATTTATCTGATCGAAATTTTTACACTAAGTTAGCAGCGATGCAAGAATGAATTTCGCAAAATACTATAGGGCAGCTACGGCAAATACGCCACGCTGGAATTTACCGCAGAAAAAATAGAAGAAGTGGGATAATTTTTCCACAACTACTCTGTTACATGTCTTTATGTTATATTAATATAGTGTTAATTAATTATAGGTTTTTAGCTAATTTTAGGTTTTTAATATTAATGAAATTATTGTGAGTTAAATCGATTTGTGTAATAAGTAACGCCATCATAAATTATAATCTACATAAAATAATTACTGTAGGACGTGTAAAAAACTTAGTGATTATTTTGTGATATATACATACGTGTAGTAGAATAGTAAAGCATGTTGTATAGCAAAATACAAATGCTTTATTTTCGTATTCTTTGTTTAGTTTGTTGTCTTGTATATCCTACCTATTTGGGATATACGGGTATTTTTAACGAGTGGGATTTATGCCCAAAGCATATAAAGTACGCAGATTGAATTCAGTGCACTAAATGCAACAAATGCATTAGTATATGAAATATGTACCTCATGTCATAACATTTGTAGTATATGTAGGAAGATTGTAATTATTATTTATTATTTCATATATATATTTATTATTCTTATTTAATAACTTTATAAACACATTTTATAAGTTATTATGTCATTTTACGTCATATTTACATGTATGCATTATTTGTAAATTTTTCATGAGTCTTACATACGGCAAGGATTTCAAAAGTTTATTTTTTAATATGAAAAATAAATATTTCGAATTTCTAATATTTTTTTCATAGTAGTAGACGGTATAAAATTTTTACTAATATAGTTCGTTTACTTTATAATAAATAACACTTAATAAATTAAGTTTTTGACAGGTGCGGCGTATATATCGAAATTATTCTATCTGAAAAAAATTTTTTATGGGAGCTATAGGGGTAAAATTGGAAATCGACAAACCGAATTTTCTCTTTAATGGATAAACCGATTTCGACGAAAGAAAAATATGTTATGGGGTTCAATGGTGGATGTTTAATCCTAGAAAGCCGGACTTATTTTTGTTTACTTTCCCGATCTAACTAGAGTATCTGAAACCCTGCAATTTCGTTATGCTATATCTCTAGATTGAATGCGTACTTTTTAGCTCAAAATGTGTGAAATTTATACCTCAAAGTCAGACAAAGACAGAGAAATATGGATCAAATAAATAATATTTTATCTTCAATTAATTAGAATGCTTCAAAAAACTTTTATTGAAAAAATTCGCAAAAAATGACTATTTTAGATAAAAAATTTTCAAATTTTTAAATTTAATGTTCAAGGAAAAATCCGTAGAATTTTTTAAATTGACTCTTTGGACTAACAAAAAAAAAATAGTACAATATGAATCATTCAAAAAAGTATAATTATTTGAACTATCGAAAATCGACCTTTTTGAAGAATCTACATATTTTAAGTTTACAATTAATAAATAAAATTTTATTATTTGAACAGAATAAAAGAGTAAATAATATAATAATATAAGTAGATAAAGGATTGTATATGTATAAATATTATTATAATATGTATAATTATTTAAGTTTATTAGGAGTTAGTTTAGAAGATGATGCAACACTCACTCTAAAGCAATAAATCCGCTCCGGCCGAGCGATCTCCAAAGACTGACAGAAATTATAAAATTTCTACTATTTATTATATTGAAATTCTTTTTAGTTCTACATTTTCGGGTACTTCTTTCATACTATTCGAAACTCTGTAAACGTATATTTAATAAAAAGGGATACTCAGATCGTCGAAAACTTACAAGTTAGTCACGTGTGAGTCTCAAGTATCCTCTTTGAACTTTCATGCTTTCATTCTCACATCGAGAATAACGCAAAAAAAGTATCCTTGCAGACTCATTATATCTATGGACAGGTAAAGTTTTTTTTCAGCCTCAATCCGGGTCTTTAAATTATATTATAAAAAAGTTATAACTTGCTTACAGCAATGTAAAAAATCGCATAAGGTACGTTGTACCCATGTTCGGCTTCCTAGGGTTAAAAAAATTATGAAAATTTTTTTTCGAAAAAAACCGGTTGAAAAGTTTTTAAAGTTTTTAATATTTTTTTAAAATACAATATACTTGAAATACTACTACCATTTTGTACTAAAATGATTTCCAACTTATCTAGTAAAATATATTTAATTTTTAAAATAATCGGAAAAGCAATACATATAGCCACACTTAACAACATTAAATGTTAAATAAGGACAGATGAAACCGAGGCATTGGAGGCATTCGAGCGACGCTTCCGAACGCAGCCCGTATATTGAAATTATGATGAAACGGGAGGGGGGGGGGATGTACGAAACTGTGGTCCAATTAAAATAAAAATTATTTTTGAAAGCATTTTTAGTAAGGAACACGAAAAAAAAATAATAAAAAAATTCTATAATCAATATTTACTTTAAAAATCATAATTCAATTTTGTGATCAATTTGATAATTTTAAACAATGATTATCGACTAAAATGTTCAAGAGGTTATTCAGAACATTAAAACTCTCACTTCACCCCCCCCCCTCCGCTACGGGGCGCAGGACTTTTCATGTAAAGCGATCCCCACCTCACCTCCTCTCCTACTACAGGATGTACGATTTCCACGTGAAGGTATGATTTTTTTGGCTTATAATTGTTGGTTATTTTGGCATCTGTTGGTTAAAGAATTTTTTTACTATTTTTCTCGTATTCCTCGCTAAAAATGCTTCCAAAAATCACTTTTATTTTGAGGGGCCACAGTTATGGTAATTGTGCCAAATCAGACCTAAGAGTATATTCAAGAATCATTATAATAATCTAAATAACTCTAAGCTATAGTTTATGTTACGTATACTATATAACAAAAGTGCACCAGAATTATCTGGATGTAATTTCTGGACGTACGATTAAAAAATATTCTGAAGAAATCATTGATATAATGATGCATTGTTCGAACAATAGTTTCGTGACTGTATATGTATATACTATGTACAGGGCGTTTCTTAAATAGCGCCCACTAAACATATAACGCTATTCCTAATAAAAAATTGAGTCATTTTTTTCTACAACGTTCAATGAAACAGTTTACAGAGTATCAGTTTACAGAGTAAAACTGATAAAAAATTCTAATAAAAAATTTAGTCGGAAAGTCCTGAGTCATTTTTTTCTATGATGCTCGATGAAGTAATTATTATCAAGTAAAGCTAATCCAATCGACGCCGTCCTTTAAACGCGTGCACATCAATGAACCACGCGTTTGATAGTGTGCGAAAGCGTGTATTATCGGACGCGCGGTTCTCTGATGTGTACCTGTTTAAAGGACGACGCGAAATTACAAGTTTACTCGATAATGATAATAATTATTTCATCGACTCAATTTTTCAGAAATACGACTTTTCGATTCAATTTTTTATCAGAAATAGAGCTATATGGATATTAGTGGGCGACTATTTAAGACTAATTAATAAGAAATACCCTTATATATATAGTGCGGAAAATACGCACGAACTTTCCGGACGACCCAATATATAATTTTTTGCGCGCTGAAAATATAAAAATACACATTTGAAGAATTTATATATATATATATATATATATATCAAATGTGTATTTTTATATTTTCAGCGCGCAAAATGATAGAACGTTGCCATGAATTATAAATATAATAAATTTTAAAGTAGGCTTCTTTGAGCTAACAAGGAGAGACTCACACAAGTATTACGGATTTTGATCAGTTTTTGTATGGTTATTCTTGGGCACCAAAAAATAATCCCTGTAAAGTAGTAAATTGCACTTCTGTGTATTTTTTGAGAAAATCGTGATTTTAGGTCACAATGACGGATCGCTTTCAAATCTGGAGAATCAATAGATATTTGAAAAACGAAAAATTTTTATGCATCCTCCCCAATCAAGCGTCCCGATCACTCGCGCTCGAGATCACCGTGTGGCGGCGATTTTGCCTTAATTCTGCGAAATTCAAACGATGAAGAAGAAGGTTTCGCAATTTTCCTTTTTTCACCTACAATTTCGGCCATTCTGACACAAAGCCGCCTAGCGTTACATGAACTGACATTACATCTCATCGTCCCCGCTTTCGAAGTCGCTTTTGAAATTCTATCTTCCGCTGCTTTGTTTCGCCACGGCTTCATATTAGCTGCTTCTCAAATACTCTGGTAAGACCGTTGAGATACCTGGCACCCTTCAAGGTTAGCCACAATTCTTTAGTTTACGAACAACAAAATAAGGATCTCTGTATATCGCAGCTAATTTCTCGCCTGTCGTCTCGAAATTCCCACAAGGTCACCTTCGCAATATTCTTGCGCCGCCTTTCGTCTTTTATTTATATACTCCTCATTATACTCACGCGATTCTTTCGACAGCGTTAGCTCACATCCGCGTCAAGTCTCTTACATCTGATTCATTCTGATCCTCTACATATTATCTTAATACATCGACTACGTGACCACACTGCAGCAAATAATAATCGATAAAACTAGGAGTTTCGCTTATCGCTCAACTTACAGTATTGTTCATGGCGAATTCGATTTCTCCTAATGATTTGTGCCAGTCTTTACTGTCATACAATTTCCCTATTGCCGGTGTTATCGCTCGCTACCCGTTTGTCTGGGGTAACGCGGTCGCTACCTTTACATGTTTCACATTAGTTTCGTCCATAAACTCTTCGAATTCCTGGAAGTAAAACTGATTCCCCCATCTGATATTAAAATCTTCAGTCTACTATAAGCGCTAAAGTAATCTTTAAGACATCCGAAGTTGTTTTCTTGGAAGTTGTAGTCTTCACCGCGTACAGTTTTACAAAGGTACACACATCAACAATTAGAATCACGTATTTCTTCAACGCTTACGTTCTACGGGACCAAACTGATCGACGTGTATAGTTTCGAAGGCATAATTCCTTTGAATATGCTATGTATGAACCCGTTGGTCCTTTCTGATAGTTTCGAAAAAGCAATATACTTCGTACAATTTCTAATATACTCGCGGACTTTAGTCTTCATATTCCAACCAATATGTTTCCTACAATAATTAAATAATTAAATATTGTTCGCTACAGTTTTGTCCTTTTCGAGAGTCCAAATTCATTATGATACTTATGAAGCAAATCCCGTTCCATCGCTCGCGGAACAAAAAATCTGATCACCTCTTTTGCGATACACGAGACCATTTCGCATTTCATATAAATTATCCTGCTTTCTTTCCAAGCGTGCCCTCAACTCTTTGATAGTCAGATCCTGCATTTGGCGGATCAGTTCAAACTCAAATGTGTTGGTCTCGATCACTAAGATACTGTTTGCTCTGCTTAACGCGTCTTTGTGCTATCTCCTCTTTCTCAGTCTATGCTCTATTGAACTCGAAATTTTGTAGTTCTGATGCCTAAACGCGCGATTCTTGGATGGATATCCTTTTTATTTAAGGCCACGACCAACACGTTGCAGTAAT
>NW_017304949.1:531450-537302 GCF_001594115.1 Trachymyrmex septentrionalis
TACTCGAAATTTTGTAGTTCTGATGCCTAAACGCGCGATTCTTAGATGGATATCCTTTTTATTTAAGGCCACGACCAACACGTTGCAGTAATTATTTTGAAGGGATTATCTTGTAAATATATCTGAAACCTTCTCAATGCGTATATTATTGCAAGCATTTCAAGTTCATAACTGTGATAGCATGATTCTCGACTTCGATAGTTTTCTTGGAGAAATAAAAGATCAGGTGAAATTTCTCCGATTTGTGCTGCAATAGCACTGTTCCGAAACCCTTCAAACTCGCGTCGCAGTGGAGTTCCGTTTCATCGCTTGGATTATATATGAATAAAATTGGCGTCGACATCAATTTACCCTTTAAAAGCTCAAACGCGTTTCTTTGTTTTGGACCAAACTCGACCGCTTCCTTCTTCGTTAGTTCATACAAGAATTCCGAAAATTACCGAAAAATCTTTTATGAATTTTCTGAAATACGAACATAATCCGAGAAAACCCTGAATGTCGGACACACTTGGTAGTCGGGAACTCTTTTACAATCGCTATCTTCGAGTCGTTAGGCTGTATGCCTTCCGCTGAAATTTCATAGCCCAAGAATTCAATTTTCTCGTACATAAATCGGCATTTTCGCAATCATAACTTGAGCGCATTTTCTACGAGTATCTAAAAACGCGGTCAAGCATCTCTAAATGTTTTTCCAAAGTCTCCATCGCAACGAGAAAATCATCCATGTGTGCTACTACGTTTCTAATTAAGTCACGTAAAATTTTATTGACAAAACGCTGAAATTACGCTGATGCATTCTTTTTTTAGTCCAAAAGATTTTTTATATACTCATACTGGCCAAAAGGTGTAATAAAAGTCGTATACTTTATGCTGTCTTTCTCTACATATATGTGATGGAATCCATCCTTTAAGTCTAGCGATGTAAAATAGCGCTTTCTTTGCAATCAATCTGCTCTTCTATTATTAGCAATAGATAATTGTCTCGCGTGGTGACTTTATTTAGAGTACGATAATCTACGCATATTCTTATGTTTCTGTCCTTTTTCCGCACCACGACGGTTCGCAAAACATATTCTGAGAGCTAGGATGAATGATACCCCGTGCGATCAGGTCATCTAAAAAAGCACACATCTTAAACCTTTTCATCAATGAAAATAGTCTATTAGACGCGTAATGAAACGGCTACTTTTCCTTTACATGCAATTTCAATTCCGCTTTTACTTTCGGTTCCAACGGAATCTTTCAGCCTCTAAATAATTTACTTGAATTTTCTTCATCAACTTACTCTTGATCGCATTCGTAAATTCGGATTCACGACCATTCGCGCTCGAGATCGCTGTGTGGAGGCGATTTCGCCTTAATTCCGCGAAATTCAAATGATGAAGAAGAGGATTTTGCGTGTTCCTCGTTCCGCCAACAATACGATTTATTTCTCGTTATTCACAATGCTCCCTGGCAAAATAATATACATAATGATGGGTGATAGTTGTCATAAAAGTATGCAAAGCATACTATCTTTCTACACCATGTGCACCGAATAAACGTTAGTGTCATGCCACAATTACTTACTAACCGTACTTCCATTAAAACACGTCATTAACATTCAAAAAAAGCGGAAATTACTTTTTTAAATATCTATCGATTCCCCCAGGTTTAAAAGCGATCAATCATTGTGACCAAAAATCACGATTTTCTCGAAAAATACACAGAGATGCAATTTACTGCTTTACAGAGATTATTTTTTGGTGACTCATAACAATCATGCAAAAGCTGATTAAAATACTTATGTGAGTCTCTCTTTGTAAGATAGATGCACAATTTAATTATTATTTCGTGCATCTCTTTTTAATATCATACATAAATGTAGTAATTTTGTAATTTATTTAATTTTTCTTTATTTAGTTTCTTACCTCTGCAGCAGCAATACCTAAAGCAACGCCACCCAGTACCGTAAGAGCAGATTTGAAGAGATTTTCTAATGCCTCTACGCAACCTTTCGGATAAGAGTTGATTGGTTCGCAGATGTCAGATGCCGGCTTATCGCAGCAACTTCCTGGGATAGTTCTACCAATTTGGTCGGGAAAATCTTGATAGCTGTCAATACCACAGCATTGCAACTGCAAATATAAATCAAAATAAGTATATCTCACGTTAAAATTATTGAATTATTATCTGTTTAAAATTAAAAACCCTGAAAAAATTTCAATAGTTTTAATTAAATTTTAATGAAATTTTGATGAGTTTTATGTTCGCTTTGGACCAGTGATTTCATCAAAGTTTTATCAAATTTTTATCGAAATTTTATCAAAATTTTATGAAAATTTTAAACTTGTAATAAAATTTTATAAAAATTTTGATAAAATCACTAGTAAAATTGTTTTAAAACTAATCTAAAACTAATATAAAATACATTGCAATGTTAAATATAATATAAATATAAATATATATAATATATCAAAATTTCATCAATATTTCACAAAAATTTTAGATTACTAAATTTTTGTACAGAACTAAAAACTGTACTTTCAAAATGCATCTCTCATTTATATTCATCTTTATACATTATTATTCATTATTATAACGCTGTGCGACAGCACTTTTCACGCATGAAAAAATCAAATTGTCCGTAAAAGTAGGGATAAAAATCTAGTACCAACGTGCGTTTCGTTTGGCGATATCAAATCATTTGCGTTTTTTGTGCGCGTTTGAAGTTTATAGGAGATCATTTCGTCTGTGGTGCAAGATGAAAGAACTCCGCACTAATCCTATATGAAATTGGGTCCCGGTGAAATCAAATGATTTTCTTATATTATAACTAATATTATAACTTATGACCTGCTAAACAAAATATATAAGTTTTAGCGCGAAAAAATGAACAGTTTTCATGTTCGATTCACCTACAAGTCGCTGACATCTCATCATAAAATACTCAATAACTTCTAAACGGCTGACTTAAAATGGATAAAATTAGTGTTTTAAAAAGATCTCAACAAAGACTATAAGAAAATAAAAGAAAAATTAGGATCTCACTTAAAAAATCCGAGTTTACTTTGCCTTACCTTGGCGACGCCACCCAAAGTCAAATTGAATTGATGAAGCCAGTGGCTAGATTTTTTTAAACTTTACAATTTTTATCTAAAACATTTTTTCATAAAACATAATTTTTCGGATATTTTGCTGTCTCGGAATATTTTATATTCCTTATATGATTATACCTATAGTGTCACATATAATTACATACTATTATATATAATATTCAGGATATGTACAACATAAAATGTTCCGAGACGGTAAAATATCTGGAAAACTACAAATTTTATAAAATAATGTTTTAGATAAAAGTTGTAGAGTTTAAAAAGGCTTAGCCGCTGATTTCAACAGTTTGAATTTGGGTGACGTCGCCAAAGTAGAGCAAAGTCAATTCGGATTTTTTAAGTAAAAACCCCTACTTTTTCTTTTATTTTTTTATAATCTTTGTTGAAGCACTGTAATTTTATCAATTTTAAGTTAGCCGTTTAGAAGTTATTGAGTATTTTATGGTGAGATGTCAGTGACTGTAGATGAATTGAATACGAAAACTGTTTTTTTGCGCTAAAATTTATATGTTTTGTTTAGCAGGTCACAAGTTATAACATATGAGAAAACCATTTGATTTCACCGGGACCCAATTTCGTATAAGATTAGTGCGGGGTCCTTTTGCGATTATCTGAAAATGATGTATTTCAATGTAAAATTGATCTCTGAATGAGAAAATGATCAAATTAAAACGATTAGAATAGAACAAAATTGTGAAAAATGCATTTTTATTTGAAAATTGCTTAAATTTCTCTTTTTTCGGTCTTTCTACGACATCTTAAGATTGTACTTAAGACAGTCTTAAATGCAGAATCGACTAGAAATACCGGCCTGTTTCGCGTCGTGAAATTGGTACTGAATCTTTCCTTGTTTAATACACTTTATGTTTTAACACACTTTATGTTTTTTTTCTGTAGAAAGAGAAACATAAAATGTGTTCTCTTTCTATAAAAAGACATAAAGTGTGTTAAACAAGGAAAAATTCAGTATCAATTTCACGACGCAAAGCAGGTCGGTATTCATCCTTACATTTAAGATTGTCTTATGTACAGTCTGAAGATGTTATAAGTCAATCCGAAGATTGTATTAGCATCTTGAGACATTATTTAAGACAATTTTAAAATAAAAACTACGAATATCGCTCCATGTTTAGCGTTTCACAGTTGGCAGTCTTAGTCTCTTATTGACATTCATAGACAGAGACGGCAGAGATTCAAAGAGAGATATGCTTGCAAACTGCACACATCATATCATCCAGGGATGTCGACTTAAAATTGTGCCAAGTGTTTATAACGAGTAGAGGCAAGGGCGGACGAGCAAAAAAAAGTTTCGTGATTGCATGAAAACTATTGCACATATATCTTTATTTTATATATATATATATATATATATATATATATATATATATATAAAAATATATATTTGTTATATATATTTTTCATATATATTGGGAGTGTGCATTAATTTTAACGGATTTTTTGGTAAAAATACGGTTTTATTGTGAAAAAATGATCATAAATTGATTATTTAAAATATTGTCCATCGCTAGTCACTACTTTTTCCCATCTTTCTGGTAATAGATTCCACGAAAAAACGACACATCTTTTGAGGCTATCCACGAATCAATTTTTGGTATCTTCATAAGAATGGAAGCGCTGCTCAGACAGGCCACGAGTTATCGATTGAAATAGGTGGTAATCGGAAGGAGCAATATCTACAGAATACGGCAGGTGCGATAGGACATCCCAGTTAAGCGCTTCTAATGTTTCCTTGACCGGTTTCGCAACATGTGGCCGAGCGTGATCGTGCTGGAAAATAAATCACTTTGTCATGTCTTTTCGCGTAATCTTGCCGTTTTTGCTTCAATGGTCGGTTCAATTGCATCAATTATTGTTGGTAGCGTTCCCCAGTGATGGTTTCGTTGGGTTGGAGCAGCTCATAATACTACATCCAGCTGATTCCACCAAATACAGAGCATGAGCTTGGCACCATGAATATTCGGCTTTGCCATCAACGTTGATGGTTCGCCTGGCCTACATCATGATTTTTTGCGCTTCGGATTATCGTAGCGTATCCATTTTTCATCATCCGTCACACCCGATACAATGCAAAAACCTTTTTCTTTTGTCTTTGAAGCAACAATTCACAAATCATTTTGCGCCTTTCGACGTCCCTCGACTTCAACTCGTACGGTACCCAATTTCCTTGCTTTTGAATCGTTCCAATGGTTTTCGAACACCTGGAAATCGTTGATCAATCAACATTTAATGATTTTGCAAGTTCTCCTTGCTTTTGACGCGGGTCTTGATCGAGTAAAGCTTCCACTTCCTCATCTTCAAACTTTTTCGGCTGACCTGGACGTTCCTTGTCTTCCGTGTCAAAATCACTTGTTTATAGCGTCGAAACCGGTATTTACATGTTGAAATCAATAGAGTATAATCACCATAAGCTTCTGACAGCATTCGTTGACTTTCAGCAGCACTTTTCTTCAAATGGAAGTAAAAAAGCAAAGCAAATTACGTTTTGTTAGCACAAAATTCGACATATTCAATGCTCAAAAAAACAATGTTGTTTACACTTCTGCAAAATGACACATACTAAAAACTAAAGCCACATGATGGTGCTTTGAACATGAAGGTAGCAACAATATGGTCCGATGCGATAGTACTAGTTATGCCATTTATTGAAAATCCTTTAAAATTAATGCATACTCTCAATAATATATTGTATATATTTTATATGTGATATAAATATTTTTTATATATATATATATATAT
>NW_017304949.1:537402-545436 GCF_001594115.1 Trachymyrmex septentrionalis
TGGAACTACGGATTTTGTTCCTGCTTACAAATTCATTCATTATAGCTTCTAAATTAAGATTTTGTACGACATCTGAATGAATATGCAGAACAGCCGTATTGTATAACAAAATTGGAAGCATTGTAGAACATAGATAAGTTATTAATCTCTTAAGAGCCGAAAAAGATTTTTCTGCAGTGCAGGATGTTGCCGGGATTGTAATAAGCAGTTTTATCATTTTTGTGTATTCTGATATAATTTCTCTCACGGCTTTTTTCAAAAAATTAACGGCATCTGTTAAATTATAGATCTCTATTTTCTTGACCTCCATTATATTATAAGACATCGTTCGATGTAGTTTTAATTTACTCTCAAAATCAATTTTATATATTGTACAATAATAATGTGATCAATGTCACTTTCGTTTCGTCGATGGTCGTGAAAGAGGCAACCGCCTATCGAGTTATAAACACGTAACTTTTCATGTATAGTTTAATCAACTTTCACATTTTTATTAAAATATTAAATAATAAATTATTTCATCAAAAAAGAATTTTTACATTCTTCGGATTTCCAAGTGTAGAATTCCACACATGGAAAAATTTCGAATCGACCACACTCGACGCCCATGATGTTATCCCTTCCACCATGGTTATGACCATGACAAGTAGACATAGTGTGTTTTTCCGCACGTTTATCTGCTGCAACTAATCAAAGTTTGATTCTTTTTTCGTCATTTTTCGACAGATTTTGTTTCCATATATCTGCTATGATAGTAAAACTCAGTTTCACACATAATAAATATATCACTTATTTATAGTCAATAATTACTTAGTTATTACAAATTAATAAATAGTAAAACCCAGTCAATACATTAAACAAGCTATAGTTAAATGTACTAAATAATATTTATTAATCACAAATTACAATTTTTCGACGATAAGTTTCAACGGTATGTTTTGACTACAACGGTATGAAGACTATACTTAGTCTTCTCTCATCAGCCTTATTTATTACTTTTTTTACTATTATTTATTATTTTTCACTTAATATTTAATATATTTTTTAATCATTTCAAATCATATGACAACCGCGCAAATATATATTGTAAAATGGCGGAAAATGAGATGAGCGCGTTGCTATGCGCAAACTTGTCTTAGTTACACTATATCTACTTGCATTATGGTTATGGACGTTTCACTCGTGTTGCGTCTGCGCAGAAGACACGATACTGCTTAGTCCCGACGCAGTAATCAGTCAATTTCGCTTTTTACGATTACAATCATGATGCAAGTAGTCTACTTGCATCATGAATTACAATTAGAATTTTTACATGCAATGACTTTTATATACAGCTAACTTCAAGGGAAATGCATTATGACTGCTTTTGTAGAAAGGTCGAAAATTTTGAATTAAGAATATAAAGGGTGTCCCAAAATTAACGCAAGATTTGAATTTGCCGCCATTTGTGCAGTAAAGTGTTGGCAACCAAAAAAAAAACAATTTAACAGCTGACAGTTTAGGGTTAGTGAAAATGAGTTCGTTTGAATGGATTATTGAACATCAACAAATGGATGCTAATTTTTCGAGCAAAATCATCCTAAGCGATGAAGCACATTTTCACTTTGATGGCTTTGTTAATCGCCAAAATTACCCCCTAGATCGTGTAATTTAACACCATTAGATTTCTTTTTATGGGGTTATTTGAAATCACAGGTCTAGGTCAACAAGCCCACAACCACCCGTGCATTAAAGGAGGAGATTCAACGCTGCATCAACGAAATTCAGCCAAATTTATGCAAAATGGTCATGGAAAATTTCGACAAACGAGTGCGTATGTGCATGCAAAGCCGTGGAGGCCATTTGCCCGATGTGTTATTCCACAAATAACCCTATCCTATGTACTTTATGATTCAGTAAAAAAATAACAATCAAAAGACTAAAAACTGTGTTTTCTATTTAATTCAAATCTTGCGTTAATTTTGGGACACCCTTTATTTTCACCATTTTGCTTTACTTCAATTGCTTTAATTTTATCATTTTCTCATTTAGCAACTAATTTTATATAAAACATGACTTTCAGACAATCGCAAAATTTCATTTTGCATCGTAATCAAAATAATTTCTTCAAATGTCCATAAAACTTCAAATGTACGTAAAAAACACAAATGATTTGATATCGCGGGACGATACGTACATCTGTATTAACATTTCGTCTCTATTTTTCCGGACAATTTAACTTTTCTATGTGTTAAAGAAAAAAAATTATTTCTGTTGCACGCGGTGTAATAATTTGCATTCAAGGAACTATTTCATTAACTATCAATGAAAAGTCTTATGAGTGGCTTTTTTCTTAGGAGAAATTGAACTGCGCTGTGTTTCTCTAATAGCAGTACCGCGTATTAGCCGTGTAATGACAAGTTAACGATATTTTGCTTTAAATTTATAATAAATTTTTGAAGTTACAATGAAAAAGTGCAGATACTCTGTAACGACAAATAACATTAACATTTTGTAGAAATTATAATAAATTTTTGATAAAGTTGAATTTATAATAAATTCTTGATGAAGTTGCAACGAAAAAACGCAGCTACTCTGTAATGACAAATTAACATTTTGTTGAAATTATAATAAATTTTTGATAAGGTTGCAAAGAAAAAAACGTGTAAGTACACTAGTACTTGAGAAAAAATGTTTCATATACAATATAATTATTAATATATAAAATTATATAAAGTTACATATAATTAGGGAAAATATAATTGATGTATCTTTAACCAATTTCGACATTTTTTCTTGTGCAAGCTATATTTTGATATTTAAAAATTCCAGAAAATTTAATATTCTTTGAAGTATTGACACTAACATATATTTTTTATTGAAAAATATTGAATTTCGCTCAAAGGCACAACACTCTGATTAGAGAGTGTTGTATCTTTAACCAATGTATAAAAAGTGTATATAAAGATAAGATATTCAACAAGTTTAATTTTATTTATATATTTTTACATCATATATATAACTCATTACATCATATATTATATAATATCTTTTTACATCATATATAACTTTATCATATAAGTAAAATTATGTCGATAAAGGCTGTGAGTAAAAAAAAACGATGTGAAATAAATAAAATAATGTATTAAATGAAAATAAAAATAAAATTACAAAAAACGGTGTTTCGACCCCAATTGGGTCATTCTTGACAAAACATAATACAATCAATATAGTAATATGAGAAGATAAAAATAAAGAAACAATAAGTATAAACTAAATAAAAGTAAAATTAATTAGATAGCACAAAAAGTATAACTAATAAACATTACCTTAAAATATATAAAGCAAGTTGCAAAGTCCAAAGTTAAAATATAAGCTCAGTCAGAATATAAAAAATTAAAATATAAATTCAATCATAATATAGAAATGTATATAAATTCAATCAAAATATAGAAATGTATAATGTGAAGCAGATTGCGATGGAACGTCTTTATTGTCTGACTAATTGTTACTAAATGACGAAAACGTTACAGTTAAAAAAGTAGAGGGGGGGGGGGTTAAGAATTAATAGGGAGAGAGTAAATGAAGAAAGGGGGAGGAAGAGGAACTAAGAGAAGGAATGAGATTGTATAATAAAGAGATAAGATTCATGTAGCGATTCCATGTCATTTTGCCTATTCAAACCTTGTCTTTACTTCTTTATGTGACCATCTCAGATATTAATCGCTTATTATAAGAAGACTCACTAACCAAAATTCTTTATTTTATTCCAAGTAAACTCGTTTAACCCACGGAACTGGCATCACAATCCTCGCAGTATATTTTATAGACAACATCTTAATGAAAAAAAAAATCGAATTGGTCTTTTCCTCTTTTAATATAATTTTTAAGGGTGTTAAGGATGAAATATGCTAATTTTGAGTTCATTTTAAGAGCAATCCGCATAAAGCTTTCAGAAATCGACTTAATATGTGAGATAGAAAAAAATTTGTGAGTAATTTTTATTAGAAGGTTGGACAGGCAGTATTATTTCTGCGAATGTAGTAATTCGATCTACTATGTACGAGTATAATGGAAAAAATTAATTGAAGAGGATAACCATTATCTAAGAAAGTGTGAATAATATTAATAAGATTTTTTTCGTGAAACCTAGGGTAAGATAACAATATGACTCTATCAACAGCCTTCATGATAACGTCTCTCTTATAACAAAGTGAGAATGAAAGTTGAGGAATCTCCCTGAACAAGTCGGCTTCTGAAATCTGTCAAAGATGATTTTTTTGTTGTCAACGATAATATTATAGTAGTAGTATCGAAAAAATTTAATCTGTCATCAACATCAATTTCAAGGGTAAATTGCAGTCTTACATGTAATGAATTAAATACATTCAGAATGTCATCAATCAGAAGGAGCCACCAAGATAATGTCATCCAAGTATCTATAATAAAACAAAGATTGTATTGGCAGATTATCAATAGCCGAAGTTTCTAAATCCTGTAGAACTATTTCACCTATAACTGGAGACAGAGGTGACCCCATAGGAGTAGTACCGAAAATTTGCTTGTAAAAATTATTATTAAAAGAAAAAAAATGTTGAATTCAGAACAAAACGTACGGCAATGAGAAATTCATTTAAAGGTATAGAAGTATTACTTAGCAATGTGATCTCACCTTTTAACAATGCTCTCAGTTGCCAGTTTATGAGAACATTGATAAACAGAGAAACAACATCCAGCAAGGCCAGAACATAGTCATCAGGGTCGAAATCAGAATCATTAAGTTTGTTAATCAAATAGAAACTGTTCTAACCTCAGGAATACTGCCATAAATAATATTGTGTAAAAAAAGAGAAAAATATTAAAATGGACAATTGACAGAAGAAACGATAACTCTCAAAGGATTATCCAGCTTGTGGATTTTAGGTAAGCCGTAAGCTCTGGGTGTATTATTATCATTCATGGTCAGCAATCTTCGATACACACACATCGAATCATCTATAAACCCTCTGTTTTTCCATCTAAAATGTTACGCGGATCATTAATCAACATTTTAGTGGAATCCTTTTCAATTCATTGATAGAAAGAATGTCCTCCATTTTACAATCATGAGCTCTGTCTAACTATCTATAACTTTATATATAAAATATATATAAAAATAAACTTATAATGTATAAAAATAAACTTAACCATAGAAAGATGCAGATTTTTCGTTTTTGCATGAAACGATTGAATTTGGCAAAAATAGTTGTGAAGCGAGATATTAAATCGAATTGATCTTTATCAGTTTAAAACGCTTAGAATGTGTTATTGTCGCTACTACAGCTCGTATCAGATTACCGACTCTGTAGGCCGATCGACAGCCAATTCTGACTATCGACCTATAATGGACCAATCATAATAAGACTAATTGTGATTGGTTCACTGTAGATAGACCTGCAAAGTTGATTGTTTGATGGGTTTTAGTAGCGACAACGGATATATTTTAAGCATTCTAGTCAGTGATCAACTTAAATTAATTTTAACGTTTAATATCTCGCTTTACGGAGCCAGAATGACGCTTTTTTTGGTAGATTCGTTCATTTCATTCAAAATTGCGTTTAATGAGCATAATTTTATTAACATTGGAAGTGAGATAGATAAACTAAATAATTATCCAACATCGTATCGTAAGAAATTTACTAGATACAACAGAAGTACCAACAGCGTCAGGGCTGTGTGGCAGAGCGAAAGTCTACCAACTCGGAGAGACCAGGCCTGGATTCGAGACGAGGAACGCCTTAATATTTTTCTCTGTTGTCGTCAATTGTTTACAGTATTGACTGGTCGAAGGTACATTATCAGTTACTGATTAAAGGTACAACGCTTGCTCACTTTCTATTTGTTAACATAAATATACAAAATTAAAATTCCTTCAAAGTACAATAAATGTATCAATCAAGGCAATAAAAATCTGCGCTGTACTTCGTGCGCTACCAATTGATACAAGTACGAGGTGTGATCAAAAAGTAAGGTGACTTTTTGAATTTCGCGCGCTCTGTACACTCTAATTTAAAAAATTTTTTGTTGTTGTGTTGGTACACTCGTCACGATCATATGTTCACAGTTTTGACTATATAGCATGTGTTGTTTTTATGTGAGAGGCATAAAGGTTAGACTCGTGTTTGCGTGCTCGGCGATTTTTTGCTTTTGAAAATAATGGAGCAGAGAGTTTGTATTAATTTTTGTGTAAAAAATGGTATTAAGTGTTCAAAAACTCTTGAAATGTTGACAGTGGCGTACGGTGAGTCAACTTTGAGCAAAAAAAATGTTTATAAATGGTATAAGTTATTCCAAGAGGGCCGAGAAAATGTTAACGATGAACCTCGCTCTGGACGCCCCAGCACGTCAAAAACCGACGAAAATGTTCAGGAAGTGAAAGAAATTGTGTTGAAAAATCGTCGAATCACGATTAGAGAAATAGCTGATGATCTTAACATATCGTTTGGCTCATGCCAATCAATTTTAACGGATGTTTTGGGTATGACACGTGTGTCAGCGAAATTCGTTCCAAAACTGCTTAATTTTGATCAGAAGCAGCGTCGCATGAACATCGCCCAAGACATGTTGAACGACGTCAATGATGATCCTGATCTGCTCAAAAGGGTTATAACTGGTGACGAAACATGGGTATTATGACGTCGAAACCAAAGCCCAATCATCCCAGTGGAAGAGCCCAGGAGAGCCAAGACCGAAAAAGGCACGCCAAGTTCGTTCGAATGTGAAGGTTTTGCTCACAGTTTTCTTTGATTACCATGGCGTTGTGCATCAAGAATTCCTACCACAAGGTCGTACGGTAAACAAGGAGTATTACCTTGAGGTTATGCGGCGTTTGCGTGAATCAATAAGAAAAAAACGTCCGGAAGTGTGGAAAGAAAATTCATGGATTCTGCACCATGATAATGCACCTGCGCACACGTCGTTACTAGTGAGTAGTTTTTTGGCCAAAAACAATACTATCATCATGCCTCAGCCACCGTATTCACCAGACTTGGCCCCCTGCGACTTTTTCCTCTTCCCAAAATTGAAAAGGCCCATGAAAGGACGAAGATTTGCGACGATTGAGGAGATTAAGGCTGCATCGCTGGAGGAGCTCAAGGCAATACCCAAAAGTGCATTTCAGAAGTGTTTTGACGACTGGAAAAAGCGCTGGCACAAGTGCATTGTATCAGAGGGGGATTATTTTGAAGGGGATAACATAATTTTGGATGAATAAATGAATATTTTTTTATAAAAATGAAAAGTCACCTTACTTTTTGATCACACCTCGTATATAAATATAAAAGATGTTAGATCAAATAATAAAATTAATAATATGTTGTCATGTTATAAAATTAAGAACGAGACGAATAAAACGAAGAACAAGACGTACGTTTTGACTAACTTCTAACCTTCTTCAGCGTTATAAAAAATTATTCTAGTCATGGAGTATAACGTGACCGTTCGCTAACTTCCAACGCAATTATCAGGCAAAAGAAGCTCATCCCAAATCAGTTCGCAAGCTGGATGGTCTAAAGTAATTAACATAATGCGTTAAAATTGTTCGGGATAAAACAAAATCGCAACAACTAACCTGAAAAGTATCGACAGATGAGATTATTTAAAATATATCTACATGAACTATAAAAATCATCCATAACATAACATTCTATTTGGTATTACTTTTATAAATTATAGGTTAAAATTGACAGTATTAAGGTTTAAATAATTTTTTCTGAATATCTATATAACATTTTAGATAATTCCAACATAAGACAATATATATACATTTTATGAGATTTAAAAACGTCTTGAAATTATTTCATTCGAACGTTTGAAAAGAATAAATAATTTTTCATAGCAGTATAATTCTCTTCATTATTATAATTATAAGTTATAAAACACCTTTGATGTTCATACTACAAATTTTTACTTTTATAAATATCTAATAGATTTTTTATAAATTTAAATAGTTAAAGGAACAACCAGTTAAAGAAATACCATGTTCCCCTATATATATATACATAAAATTGACATATT
>NW_017304949.1:545470-547292 GCF_001594115.1 Trachymyrmex septentrionalis
TTACAAACTATTTGGAGTTTTTTCGTTATAGTTTTATCAAAAAATTATTGCAATTTTAATAAAATTTTCTTACTTTTTCATTAAACAAAATTAGTAATTTTTCATTGAAATTTTATTTTATTTTTATTGAATTTTCATTAAAATGTTATTTATTTTTCGTTAAACACAGAGAATCATTTTCTCAGCAAAGTATAATTAAAATTTTGTTATATAATTATTAAAATTTTACTACCAGGGAGACATTGTGTGAATTCCTCTCGAAGGTGTTTAGACGTATTGTAAATTCAATGTTACATTATTCCAGACATGTAATCATTTATAATGTCCTATTAGGATAAGACTTTGATTCACATGACAATGCAGTAGTATGCCATTGCACATGAAGACATATTAAATGCATTCTAAAAAATAATCTTACCGATTTCTGTATGGTATCTACAAATTCCTTTTCCTCCGTATTTGGATGGTACTTCATGAAGAGGTTTTCCGTATATATTTTCTTAAAGTCAATCTCGTCGGAATTTTTCACTACGACGAATACGTAGATTGAGATTGCCACTTGTATGATCAGGATTGTCAGGAGCAAACATGCAAACTGCGCAGAAGAAACATATATCAATTGCCACAATTCTTAATCCTTTTCAGACGGACAAAACTGCCGCATCAAATAATCTTGCTATTTAACTTATTCGATCGTAATAATCGCAATCGTGCCGTTTACATGTAGGGGAAAGCATGATGCAAATAGACTTGCATATGAGGGAAAGTACAGTGGTAGAGTTCACCTGAGAAAATTTATCCACGAAAAAAACGTTATGTTGCCACAAAAATAATATTTTTCACCCCTTTTGGTTGTAGTGACTGTACTTTATATTCTTATACCAAATATTGTATTGATGGGCAAAAAATATCATTATTTTTGGTTGTAGCAACCATAGCATTTTTTTCCGCATTAATATTTTTATTTTAAATCGATTTTTTATCGAATAATATATATTTTGTAGTTATTCAAATATGCATAAAAATACATTATTTTAAATTTTATATAAAGTAAAATATTAGACAAAAAGTAATACATATTATTCTTTAGAATTCTCGTAATTAAAATAAGTTTGATCTGCTAACTAATTAAAATAAGTTTGAATGCTGTAACCCTGTTCTCCTCAAATATAATTATCTAGGAAATACTATTAATAATATCGATTCAATATGAGCTCGTGCTAATATATTACTAAAGCAATAGATAAATAAATGCGTAAATCGAATATCAGATAGAAATATATAAATGTAATAATTAAATTTAAATCTTTATCAGTCATCTTTGATTTAATAAATGCAATATTAATTTTTATTTTCAATTCTACAAACACGGATGTTTTGAAAATTGGAATAGACTTGTATTATTGTTCAGGATTTAATTTAAAATATTTAATGTAAATACAAGACCAAGAAAAGTTTCTTGTATGACAGGAGTTGTATGACAAGATAAAAATTGTTTATAAGCTTACCGTGACTACCATACAATGACTCTCGCGAATCGCACCGCAGCATCCTAAGAAAGCGATGATAAAGATAATACTGCCAATGACAATCAACGTAATTGCCGGGAGCGTAAGATTACTCGTAATATCCTCCAGATGTTCGGAATAATTTTGCTTTCCTAATTGCACTAAAACGCCGACAATCAGAATGGCCAAACCACATAGCTGCAACAAGATATTTTAAATTTGTATATATTGTATGTATATATATATATTATGTATGTATTCAAATTGTCTTTTTATTAGAAAAGAAAGTGGTATTATGACACCCTACTTATATT
>NW_017304949.1:547392-548301 GCF_001594115.1 Trachymyrmex septentrionalis
TAATAACTTGAATAATTAATATTCAAATTTTAAACTTAACGATTATATTCGTCAAAGTGTTGTTTGATTCTAGACTCAAAGTTATAAAATATTTATTATACTTAGAATATTATTTATAAAAATACGCATAACAAAACATGAGAAACAGGGATAGTCTTCCACAAAAATAGACCTAAAAATTGGTTTTGTTTAAAAAACAGTATTTGTTATAAAATTAACAGAAAAGTAAAATATTGTAGAATGTATGTATTTAAATTATGCAAATGTATGTATGTATGTATGTATATACGTATGTATGTAACACATAACTATTTTTATGCGTATATAAGCTGCTCATAATCAATACTAAAAATCTATAGTACATGTAATATAAACTATAGATTAACAGTTGAACTACATTCTCGATTTACATTTCTCCACCTTTCGGTAAACTTCAACTCACTGTCTTAAGTTGTTCCATTTTTTGATAAATTTTACCTGTTAGGTAAGTAGCAAGATTACCCAATTACATGGATTACCAGATTTACCTCACTCAGGTAAAATTTACCAAACGGTAGACCAACCGACCCATACTCTCTTAAGGTGCGATTTCATGAAGCGAAGGCAAACTGTTTTACTTCTACTCCATCAATTTTTGTATACAGCGAAGTTGAATGAAAAAACACTCAAAATTCAATATTATTTAACTAATAACAAAACATTGCTGAAATACGCGACATAAAATATAAGGCAATATTATTTTAAAGTATATTTTAGAAAAATATATTTTATAAAATATAGTCATATACTTATGCAACATAATCATTCTTATGTATTATACAGAGAGAAATATAACATAATTTAATATCTATAATATCTATTTTATATATATATATATATATATATATATATATTACATATACATAATAT